>NC_035168.2:745806-771811 GCF_001659605.2 Manihot esculenta | reverse complement strand
TCCGCACTCATTACCATGGTTAGGAAATAGAGGAGATTGAAATGCAGAAGCAATCGAATCTTCAAAAGGATTTTCTTCCTCTTTAGGGCGTTCCTGAGCAAGAAAATGCTTAGCAACGAAAGTAGCAGATCCTGCTAAAGCTGCGGCAAGGAGAAGTTGCCACATCTTTTTAAAAGTGGTGGTTGGTGCAGGTTGAGAATAGAGTGAAGTGAAGAGTAGGGGAAGGGAGAGGGAAGAGTTAGGTGGCCGGTAGCGGAGCTGCCAAAGTTGGTTTATTTGGGTGTGGTTCAGAGATCCCATGATTCCCGCTAATTTCCAATTTGGAAATTATTTTGGTTTGGAAATTTTGGTTGTCATACCAAAACTGACGACTCCCTGTTAAGGTTTTATTTATTTATTTAATGTGGAGTAATAAAAACTTTGTATCCAATTATTAATTTAACCAAAATTAAAAATTTTAATTTTATCAATTTGATCTTTTAATTTTAATGATAAATTTGATTAAGAACAATTTAACCCATTAATTAATAAAAATATTAAAGTCCTTTCTCTTATTATGAATTTTAGTTAATCTTTTTAATTTTGTTAATTTGTTTGACAACTTTAATATTTTAATTATTTTTATAAATAGAATAATATTAATATATTTAACAATATTATATTTATTTTTTTCCTTTTTAACTTATGCCGAAATGAGCGTGTATATAAAGAGAAATATAAAAGAAGTTAATTAAAATAAAATCTTTATGAATTTAAAAGTAATTGTTAAAATTGATAAAACAAAATAAAATAACCAACTAATATTGAGAATATAGATAAATGTATGAATCATTTTTTCCAAATAAATCATCTAATTAAATTTAATTTCTAAAATTGAATATGAGTATAAAGTTTTTTTTTTTTCTCTCTTTTGTCATTTAGCTATTTAAAGATAATTTTGAATTAATATATTTGATAGGATTTTTCTTGATAGTATTGGTACCAACAGTTCTGGGGACCAATTTATAGTTTGATAGGGATGATGGACCAAACTGAAATCAATTACATTTAATTTTAGACTAAAGTTTTACGAGTTGGAATCGACTATTAATCTTTTTCTTGTAATTAAAATCAGTTTAAAATTAAGTCACTTACAGTTAATTGAAATTAATTTCAAAAATTACAGTTAATTTAATTATTTTTTAAATAGTAAAATGATCAACTGTTTAAATTAACTTAAGTTAATCGAATTAACACTATTATATAAAACTTAATCAAACATAGTAAAAAAAATTTAAGTATAATTATATGATTTATAATTTAATGATTTCAAAAAAAATTATGGAAACTTTAATTTTTTTTTTTATTGTTTTAAATTGAAAAACAATGGGTTCTAACGTTGGGGCTTGTGTCAAGCCAGGGCCAATGGGTATTTTCTCCCAATCAACAGCCACAAGTATCCCAATTTTTACCTATTAGCATAGTTTTCAATTTTTCACCCTATGCGATGAGGGTCTTCTCGAATCTGAATTTGTTTTGAGAGTTGCATACTGTTGTTGAAGAAATGACATTGATATCTCGATATCACTGCACGCTGTAATCAACTGAGTTCTACAAAATTTTCTCTTCTGCACTCCCTATTTTTAGTGTTGCAGGTGGCTTTCTACTGAAGTTTCGGTGCAGTGCAGTCAGCACTTCATTTTTTGTTTGTGGCTTGGTCAGTTATGGTGATGTTTGATTTTAGTCTGATTGAATTTTATTTTAACTCTATTTTGAGTTTTTTTTTTTTTTTGGGCTTTTACTTTTCTTTCCGCCCCATATATATAGTCCAATAGATTACATTGATAAAAATAAATAATAATTATGAACCTGCCAAAACCACAAATTTTAGATTGTAATTTGCCAAAACGACAAACTTCACATTATAACTATCATGCTAACGTATCACATGTTATCGCTATTTTCATGTTATTCAACTATACACTAAACGAAATCTATTGATTTATTAATCACATGATTTTAAATATATAAAACATTTTATGAGAAATTGAAATAGGACCAAGTATTACAATACGAGGTAGGATTAGTGTTGTATTGAAAATAAAATTAGTTCTCAAGACACCAACCGGGCTAATCAGCTTAATTCTAGGAATTCAATAAAATTCCATTACAAAAATCAAAAAAAAAGGAAGAGATCTATTGTACAAGCTTCAAGCTTAAATGTCAACTAAAGCTTCTAAATTTATTGTCTAAAAGATTTACGTTTTTGTGACACCTTCAGTAATGTAGAGATCCTTCAAGCATGACAAATCATATTAATCTCATTAATGCAAAACAATCTAAACCTTAATGCAACTCCCTCCAGTTTGCTTCCCATATGGCCAGTCTTCTAGATGAAGTGACTAATAAACAAGACTTGCACTTGCTTAATAAGAATCTTGCAATCCATACAAGCAACACGAGAGTGATATGAAAAGCTATCAACCTGCAAAAATGGAGCAGAAAGCATTTTCTACTATGAGAAAATGAGAATACATGATTTGCTATAAGAATGCATTCAATATCAAAACTAAAAATAAAATGGAAAATAAATTATGACTTGACATTCATGACAAAGGGGAAGAATAGGACTACATAATGCAAGCTAGCCTCCATAATGTTTCTAGTAGAATGTAGACACTGCAGCATCGGAAGAAAAGCCACTGCAGTGCACATGGAACTGACTCAACATTCTTGTTTAGACTTTGTTCATTCCATGCAGCCTCTTTTTTTTTTTTTTTGAAGAGAGTTTATCCTTGTCTAGCCACCCCCAAGATGTATCACTATTAATATCATGAAACAGTAATCCAATATCTTAAAAGCACTGCATCCCCACATTACCCAAAGTTCTTACTCTGTTTGTGTACAAACTTTTAGCAGAAGTACAGCAGACATATCAATTTATTTCTCAAACACATTAATATTCATGGATCATCATACAGCACATCAAGAGGTTTCCTACTTGGTTCAAATCAAACAAGCAGTTCTAACAAAGCAAGTTGGCAGCTTTAAGTTTTCTATGATGAGCACAAATGGATTCTGTTCTAATTACAAAGAAGCATCCTTCAATTGATAAAACTACCCTGACTTTTAATTCTAAACATCCTTCAATTGATAAAACTACCCTGAAATTTAATTCTGTGTAATAACCCTTGCCTCAAGATATATTCCATTTCCAAGTTTTGGACGAATGCCATATTTCCAATAGATTCCAACTAATGATAGTTTCAGATGTATGCCATATTCGCACAATTGGATGGATATATTCAGGCTTGCTCCTTCAGGATACTCTACTCAATAGTTCAACTGTCAGTACTACTCACTAGAAGTACAAATATAACCTTATTCACCAGGATAAATAATACTTGCAAAAGTCAGATATCCCCCAGTGGCCAAAAAAATTATAGGCTAGTGGGGAACTTAACGTCGTTTTGGTTTTAAAATATAAACCATCATATGAGAAGGTAAAAAACAAAAATAAGGTATAAGATAGAGAAAGATCCTCTAAGATAACATATTATGAGAGCTTAAAAACCCCATAAATTTGCTATATCAATTTATTCTACAGAGAAAAGAAAAAAGATGTATTTTATTTTGAGTACCTAACAATGTCAGAAGTCTCACACAGCCAAATTTCTCCAAGAATAGTTATGCTTACACAACTATCCTACAGGTGAACTATGCTTCGGTAACGAAGACATATGCTTTCTGTTGCTTAGCTAATAAATTCAAAATTCTCTGTGAGTGATCACACTATGGTACATGCAAATATCCTGGAATGGAGGCAATGGCTTCTAAGATTGAGACTACAAAGATAGACTCTAGAATATAGTTTTTTTTTTTTTTTTTTTTTGGAAAAAAAGGCCTCAAAAATAGATATATTTATGGTACAATTGAGCCTATCAACAGAAAAAGGCATCATTCCAACAAAAATGTACTCTAAAAATCAAAAAGGAAAACTTTAAGTACTTGAGAACAAAAGTAGCACCTTTGGTGTAAGGTAAATGCAGGGAGGACCATGTGAACCATATTAATTTTTCGAAGCAGACACTTGAGAATCAATATGATTTTTTAAAATCTTCTATTTCTAAAGTAAAAGATTTCATTCTACCCATTCCCACAAATGTCAGGATACTAATAAGACATTGTCATCACATGTGCATTCACCATGTGCACCCTAACAAGTTTAATTCAGAGCAGCTGAAGTGAAACTGATAAACAGTGTGGCTTGATGGATCTACCGCACTGAATGGAAAAGTATCTCATGCTCTATCCTCATGTTGTGCCATATGTAAGGTGAATACTTGTAAGGGCTGCTTTATCCTACTTATTAAGACCCTGATCCACAGATAGTTTGTGCCAAACTGTTCCTTACCGCCCTGGCAGCTTTGACAGTCATTTGTCACCTCATGAATTCCGTGGCATGTATATGACTGAAAAATTGAAACTTGCATTAGTAATAGCATCAAGATAGGAAATTATATAGCCTTTTAAAGCTAGCTTCAAGTTTTAGAAACATAATTACTAAAAACTAGCTCGTAGCCAAGACATTGAAAAGAATTCCTTTCAAGGATCATGTTTTTAAGCATCTGAGATTGATTAAATAATTCTATCTCCATCCCAATGCCAATGTCACAGCTCTTATCTCATAGCCTATGTGGATTTTGCTAAAATTTTCTTTCATACTAGGGTTCGATTTTTGACAATATAAGATCACAGAACCTTTTTTACATGTCCAGTCCTTAAATCTTCACATAAATGTATCATGGATATATTTCATATGATTTTACAGGATCTTCTTAAATTGAGAGGCTGACAAACAAAATTCAACTATCTAAGACCGGGAAAATCGGATGAAGAAACGTAAAGCTAACGCTTTAATGATCACTTCAATTCCATGCTTAAGTTCACAAATCAAGGTTCCTAATACAGATAAAACAATTCTTAGGAGAATAAAAGTGCAAATGAAGACCAGTTCTCAACCTACCAAAAGAGAAATATTAGTCGATCAATTGCACTTGGCAGCCATATCCTTTCTAGCTCTTCTTGCATTCTCATATTCAAATTCCAAAACATTTTGTATATGCGAAGTATCCTTGACATAAAACATCCTCCCGAACCTGCTCTCCTCAATCACAGGAAAGAAATAAAATAGCTTATAATTCACCATCCAAAACCACGCAGCTCCAAGCAAAATCCCCAAAGTAGCACCAGCAAACACCTGCGCAACCGTATGGTAGCCCAAATACACCCTGGACTGCATGGTCAAGACCGCCAATAACTAGGGGAGGAAGCATCTGGCCCACTTGTGCTTAACCTCCGTTAATCCAATTCCTTTAAAGGTCAAGAGAGTGAAATAGGTGGCGAAGAAGAACATATATTGGGAGTGACTGGAGGGCCAGCCGTGCGAATCGCACATCTCGAGGAAGATGCAGGTCTCGGGGCGGGCTTGCTGGACCGATTTCTTGATGAGCTCGCTAATGAATTGGGAAATGAGGAGTCCGAGGGCGAAGAACATGCCTTGAAGTTCCCGACGGAAGATGAAATGGCAAATGAATCCACCTAGGCTTATGAAGACCGGGACGAGCGAGACCCAAGCTAAGAAATGGCCTAAACGATCGCCCCTTTGGTACCGGACGTGGGTGAGAGTGACGGCTTTGAGTGGAGGATGATGGGACATGGTGGTAATTCTGGGTTTGGGGAATGGCGATAGATCTGCGAGATGTGGTGTGTGGGTTTCGTGTTCCTGTGAAAGTTACAAAAGGTAAACAAAATCGAGGCCTAAGAACACTAGAAAGGAAGGGACGAGGAGCAGCCAGCAAAGACAGTACACATACATGGCCACTGCTTGCATACGGAAAATTATAATATACGCAACGACAGTAATGCCCTGTTTCGATTGGCTGAGAATGAGATGAAAAATGAAAAAATAGGAAATTCTTTAGCCGTGAATTTAGAGAAATTGAAGCAAGTTTTATCCATTTTTTTTTTACAAAAGAATTTATTTATTTATTTTTTAATTTAAAATAAGGATTTTTGTTTTATTTTATTTTAACTATTGATTGGAATTGCAAGAAGAAGTGGTGATTGAAGTAAAACAAACTCATAGGCAGTTACTCAAATGTTGAAGATAATATTGTTTATCAAAAGAAGTGAAAGATTTTGCTTTCAAAAACTAAGAAAGTTAGTTTCTCTATCTCTTGTCCTTACCCTATTATTTCTTCCTTCTTATGTCCTTTTGAGTCTTTAGGCATTTGTTGAATGTTGATGATAAGTTATTTTAGAATTAGAATTATCTTTTTCCTACAATTAGTGAGGAAGCACTTGGGGGTTTTAGTTTCCATTTTTTCACTCTAGAAATTTCACTATTTTTTTCCCTTTGTTTAATATACTTTTACTTTATGCCTACTGTACCTTGAAAACCACTGTGTTCCTAGGATATCTTTGAGACTATCACCTTTCACTTGATAGTTCACAACTGCATTTCTTCTTATTTCTGCTGTCATTATGATTTAAAATTATGATTTTCCTGATATTTTGAAGAGGTATAAATCTATCAAAAATCAACAAACAGTTTTCTCCCAAATAACTTCTGCAAGTAATATATCAGTTTCTTCAGTTAGTTAAAATTATGAATCTGGGATCTCTTCCTATTGCTTGACTGGTACGGATTTTTTTTCATGCCTGCAAGTTTTTAGCGTGTCTGCAAGTTTTATTTCTTATGAATCTCCTAGTCTAATACTTCTTAGTTCAGTCAGTGCTTGGATCGAGATGATAGGATCAAAATAATCCAATCTTCTTACTTCTCATCAAAAAAATTCAGTGTACTCTAATTTGAATGGTTAATGGTAAGTGGTAAACATTTGTTTGAATTATTAATATTAACATACATATATATATAATATATATATTAAGACCACAAATAAATATGATTGCCACAAAAACATATGCACAATCACATGCTTGAAACTAGTTCATTTGGCATTTTGTTAGAAAATTTGTGATGATAAACATAGCTCTTGCAAATTTGAACATAATGTATAAGCATACTTCACAAAGAAGGGATTGTTTTGTTTTCTTATTTAGAAAAATTTATGCCATTATTTTTGCAAATTGAGATACTTTTTATTGATACAGATTTTGGGTTTCTCCTTGATTTGACATAATTCAAGTTCGAAGGAATATTGTTATGGGCCATAGGCATTTATTCAGCACATCCCAAATGTTCGAGGGCGAACAGGATCAGAATTGGAATAATATGTGTTGAATCCCACATCAGTTGTGGATTGTGGAAAGGGGTAATGTGCCCCTTATATGGGCCAAACCTAACTCACCCAAAAGCTAGCTCAAGGGGAGGATTGCCTATGACCCATATAAGGGGCACATTACCCCTTTCCACAACTGATGTGGGATTCAACACACCCCTTCACGCCCATAATTTTACTGGTGCGTCATATATTCATTGGAGGCCCAACATCGGATGAGGAGGCTCTGATACCATATTAAATTTGGGCCAGGCCTAACTCACCCCAAAAGCTAGCTCTAGGAGGATGATTGCCTATGCCTCATATAAGGGGCACATTACCCCTTTTCACAAACCGATGTGGGATTCAACACACATGGGTCATAGGCAATCCTCCCATTGAGCTAGCTTTTGGGATGAGTTAGGTCTGGCCCAAATTTAACATGGTATCAGAGCCTCCTCATCCGATGTTGGGCCTCCCATGAATATGTCACGCACCAGTAAAATTCTGGGCGTGAGGGGGTGTGTTGAATCCCACATCAGTTGTGGAAAGGGGGTAATGTGCCCCTTATATGGGTCATAGGCAATCCTCCCCTTGAGCTAGTTTTTGGGGTGAGTTAGGTCTGGCCCAAATTTAAGAATATGCATATAGAGCAACCTTATGCAAATTTGAGTATTGCTAATTTAAAATTTTGCAAATTATTATTTTTAGGGAAAATATTCTCGATGAAAATGCCATGAAATGGTCCAGATCCTCTTGATAGTTTGCATTGTAACTTAGCATATATGGCCAGACATGACTTGGTTTGCTTTGTGACACTGTGGTCTATATTTATTGTGATATCAGTACTTTTAAGGTTGTGCAAGCTTCATCAATTCTGTCATTTTGCTAAGCTTTACAAGTCATTTTTTCAGCTGTAGGGGGAAAACATTTGATGCACAAGAATTGAACTTGTGAAACTAGGAGCTATTTTGGGGTGCATTAAAGCTAAAAAGGGCATTATCTAGCTTTCTTGAGGTTGTAGCTAGATCTGCATAGCTTTCATAAGAGTTCGACATCTAATACTCTAGTTCATGCAGCCAGGGTAGGTCCTGCAGAGAATGGTGCTTTCTTTTAGCATGCTGAAAGTATGCCTCTTGATGGAGTGCATTTTGCGTCTCAACGGAACCCTGCACCAATGTCAAATGCATTTATTTCCTCAAGCCACAGTGTTGAAGTGTCATATTATCAGCCAGATGCTGCAGGCCCATCTCATGATCCTTTTCTGCATTCATCAACAGTGGGAACCTTTTGTGCAGTTCCAGAAAATCATGCACATGCTTCGTCTTCCAATTATGACAGACAGACGATTAATGGCGTTGAGGGTGACCTTTTTGATCTTACAATGGGCAATGGAAGGGGGCCCCAGAAGCGAAAAAGCCCTGGAGTCCCCTCTTCATGTGAAGGGGGCAGTACAAGCAGGTATTATGGTGCTGGAAGTTCATCGGATCCCTCTGTGCCTTCCGAGTTGCGGCTGGAGAAACCAAATTTAGATCCTCAATATATGGTCTGGGAATGCATTACTATGACCCCTGGCCATCGAGGCAATCTCTCAATTGGGCCTCAGAGTTCTATCAGGAATGTTAGAAGCAGGCCTGCACTTGATCTAGAAATCAACCTGTCTAGGACCCATTTATCTAACAATTTTTCCCATAATTCCTATCATGCAGGTCACCCTTTTGACCATTCCAGCTCAGTGGATTTCTCAAGTCAAAGTTCTAGCGCTATGACACATAACTGGAGCCATACCAGAACATCTACTGCTTCTGGAAGGATGCTAGTTTCGGGTTAGTAATGTACATATAATTTTTCATGCAACATTTGAATTCCAATATTTCTAATTTGCCTCTCTGCCACAGATGCTAATGGTTATGCTCATGAGACAAACCACTTCCTTGTTGGAAGCAGCATACCTAATGCTTCTGCAGATGTTAGGGGATATCACCATGATTTCATTTCAAGTAGAAACCCTGTTGTTCCTCAAAGTTTCCATAGTGCCTCTGCACATTCTGCCAGAGGCATTCGCAGTAGCTATTCTCAGAGACCTAGCCCAACTTTCAGGGCTTCCTCCAGCAGTTTGCGGTTGGGGCATATGGCACCTTCTGATGATGGGATGCCATTGGTTGCCGAAAATTTCTCATCCAGACAACCAAGGCTATTATCAACTGCAGCTTGGCCTAATAGTGATAGGAATGGGAGATCAAGGAATTCTTATGAGAGATACAGATCGCTGCCCAATGAGCCAAGTCTTCATGATCGATTTTCATCTGAGGTATAATTCCTAAATGATTTTGCTTTAGTACATTTTGAGAGAAGGGTATGAGATGGAATGATATGCCATAACTTCTCTTTTTCTAAATCACTGCAGTTTCTTCCACAATTGCATGATAGATTACTTAAGATGCTGATTATTGCATTTTTTTGTCTGTTCAATGATCTCCCGCATCTTTAAGGCATCATTATCTGATTCTTTGTTGCTTATTTGCTTCTAAGTGGACTTTCTACTATTGTGCTACAGGGTTTTATGGTTGTGGATCGCTCAGCCTTTTATGGATCCAGAAATTTGTTTGATCAGCATAGGGATATGAGGCTAGATATAGACAACAAGAGCTATGAGGTTATTATTGTTATTTTATTTGACGTCTGTTTCTCTCTGGTTTTATGAAATCTTAAACTTCTTGAATGATTGGACCAAGCAGGAACTACTTGCACTGGGTGAAAGGATTGGGAGTGTCAGCACAGGTTTTGATGAAGATCTGATATCCAAGTGTTTGACAGAAACAGTATATCGTTCTTCAGGCCAAAGCGAGGATGAAGGAACTTGTGTGATTTGCCTGGTAAGAATCTTCTCCAAGTATATACTGTCGGTTGGATTCTAATCATAGTTTTAAATCGTGGTTGCCGTCGCGAGTAACAGAAAAAGGCTTATATGTAGTAACGGCCTCGGTTACACAAGTTTTTCAAAAAAATTTGCAAAGTTCATAAATGAAATGATATTAATTAGATTTTAATTCAGAACAATGTATACAAATGCATAATAAACATAAATACATGAAATATAGATTATTTAACTTAAGTTAGACATCATATAGTTTAAAATAAGAAAAACCAACATAAACTTTGTAGATCGAGTCAACTAATAGCTCAAATTATAATTTGAACTCAAAACTAATAATTTTATTGACAAAAATCTTTTTAAAAAAGGGAAAAAATAACTAAAAACTAAAGCACATAAAATTTAATTAACTTTTTATAAGAAATAAGTTTGGAAATACAGTAGTTTATGATAAATTTAAATTTATAGGAAAAATATGCAAGAAAGATTGAAATTTAAAAGAGAAAGTGAAGAGAAAACTTAAAAAATATAGCCTTTGAAATTGAGAATAGAGAAATTAATGAAATTGAGAATAGGGGCAGAAGAGGAAGGATATAAAAAAATTTCAATTATTGATAACAACCGTTGATATAAAAGAATTTCAATTATTGGTAACAACCGTTGCCGTTATTTAACGGTCGGTAACGGCCGTTATGCCGGTAAATAGGGGGCATTGTAACGGTCGTTACGCATGCAAATCAGAGGATCATTGTTGTTTTACGACGGATAACGAATAACGGCCTCTCAAAAACCATTACTTAACGTAATGGCCGTTATTTAAAACTATGATTCTAATTATGGAATGGCTCGGCTGTTGTTAGCTGTTGTTATGGGCGGAAGTAGGGGGGAGTTTGGGAGGGCCACCGTTATTTAAAAATTTTAGTTTCTTAAAATATTTTTAAAATTATTTTAATAAATTAATATAATTTGATTTTTTTTTATTTAGTCTCCAAAAATTCTTAAGTGGGTCCACCGTAAACTAAGATACGTTAAATATGGGTCTCATGTAATGAGATTCAATTCTCTGTGTCTTGGGTCTATAGTAGACCGAGTCTAGAAAAGTTTTTATATTATTTTTATTTATTTTATATTTATTTAGTTTATTATATAGGCCTATGTCAGCCTCCTCCAAAAAAAAATTTCTAGTCTCCCCTGGTTGTTTCGTTATTTTGGACTGTCACTGTATTTTCTTTTTTTTTTTTTTTTCATTTAAGAATCCATGTTGCAATTGGCAGGAGGAGTACAAAGATATGGATGATGTTGGTTCGTTGAAATTTTGTGGCCACAATTACCATGTGAGCTGCATCAAGAAATGGCTATCAATGAAGAACTTGTGTCCAATCTGCAAAGCTTCCGCTGTGGCTGATAACATGAAGGAATAAATTTCAAGTACCTTGTCAACCATTTACATTTTTTTTTTAATTATCCAAAACTATTTATCATTGTTGTATATAGTACTTGCTCAAAAGAAGAAACAGATGAACTGATTTTTCTAGGGAATATGTAAATGAATGCTAGTCAATGTTAAATCAATTTGTTGGAGGTTCCCATCTCAAATTTGTGGAGCCTGAATGCTGTTCCAATGGTCTTCTATTAATTGGTCTGTCATTTTTTTTTTTTCCGGTTTTGAAGGGAAAGTTATTTCCAGTCCTTGCTTACCTTTCCCTATTATTCTCTCTTTTCACTCCTCTAATGAAAGTATTCCTGAGCCTCGTTTGGGGTTGAGGTTCGGAGGCTGAAAAGGCCAGTAACAAAGGACATGGTAAGTAATAGAGCTGCATATTGGTTAAGCTGAGAGGAAGGAGGATGAGGGGAGGGATTCACAATGCAATGACAAATATTTCATTTCCTTCCTCTTTATCAAATGAAAAATAACTTCTCTCAAACATGTGAGAATTTCGAACAGAAGGATTATAAGTGGATCTTGCGTAGTTCTAGATAATAATGATTTTGATGTTGCGGGCTACTCCTTTCACAATCACATTTTTGGGGACGTCACATCTGTAGTTTCATAGAAGATGAGCTGGGGATATACTGCGAGATAGTACAGGGGATGTTACAAAATCAGAGTGTCGACTTTGTTTTATGTGCTTCCTAGCTGCCTGGTTCTATTCTTTCTCATTGAATATTGTTGGCCTTATCGTTGAACCCATTCAGAATTTTCCACCATTGAAGGACATGAATTAAAATGATTAGTTTAGTTGTCGTATTTTGAATAATATAAGATTTAGGTTTTCATATTTGATTCTTTTTAACTAGTCATTAAAAGGCGGTTAACGAAATGGATAAAAAATAATAATAAGAATTCGAGAATGAAAATCTTTATTGTTATGCATCATGATTATCGCGAGTTGTAGACAGATGGGTCAGAGCTCAAAAGTAAGGTACTACAAAAACAAGCCGCTCAAATTATAAAGCAATGGCATGGAGAGTGTGAGAAAGAAGGAAGAAACAAGAAAAATTCTCACATTTTGTAGGCAATACTTCTAATTTGTCTGCAGAATGGAGTTTCAGAATGTGTAATCCTATTGAAAATTCAAGAAAATATCTTAGTAACTAAGACCTTTGTGGCTTTGTTGTTGAACTATTTATGTTCGAGTAATTCATACTAATCTTTGTTGTTGAACTATTGATGTCCGAGTAATTCATACTAATCTTGTAAAGAAAAACAAATGAATCTATAAAAACAATTTTGGTTATGCCATGAGAAAACGAGGGCAAAAAAGATTAAAGAAAATGAAGGGCAAGAAGACAACAAGTCAAAGAAGAGGAGAGTGAGTAAGAGGCCACTTTCTTCTTACCATGCATTGGATAATATTCAGATAGGTCCCACAATCTTGTCACCACTTGATTATTGATTAGGTACAGGATATAGCCTCCACATTTAGATTGTGAAGAAAGTTGTCCATAACTCATGACCACATCTCCTCCTCCACCACTGTGACTGTCCATTTAGGTTCCACCACTTGCCTTCCCATGATTTGAGATCCTGGTTTCACTACTTGCCTTCCCATGATTTGAGATCCAGAAAATAAGATTTTACAAGGGTTTTGTGAACTTGGAAAAAACTTACGCCTAGAGGAGGGCAATCCTCCTTTTATCTATTTTCTTTTGTCTGATAGTGACGTATAACAAACTGTCTATCATTGGGCCACCTGTCCCTACCATGTTGATACGGACGTATGAGAATATATGATCCCTGCCCCATGCGTAACGGCCTTTGACTCTCCCCGGGCGCGCATGCGAATGGAGCCACAAGACAGATGGGTTGATCTCCTTCCTGGTTCCAGACCGGGCCGGAAGATAAGATTGAAACGGGGCTCAGAGGAAGGCTGGCTGATATTGAATAGGTCCTGGATTACAAAGACACTATCTTACCTACAGTCAATTCATTTTCTATTTCATGCAATCAAATCATTTTAACAAGTATCATATTTCTATGCAAAAGTCCAATTCATTTCTCTTCAAATATGTTGACTTGATTTCACTGTGATATTGATAATTGATAAATAAGCATTTTGTAGTGACTCTAACAATAACAAGCTCCATTATTGATCCTTAATGCATGACTATGAGACTAATGGCTTTTTTCTAAAAAAAAATTAATTGCTAAATTAAAAATAAAATTATTGGATGGCAAATTAAATTCTATTAAAAAAAGAAAAAAAAGCTTTAAAAAGTTTAGAAGAGAAATTTAATATATACGTATAATATTTTATTGAATCGACTCTTAATTGAGTCTACATAATATAATAAAATCTATGATTGAATGAAGATTCGACTCTTTCTTGCCTTCCTTGAAAAAAAAAAAAAAAAAAACTATCTAAATTTCTCATGGCCTTCAGCCTTCCAGCATCAGCCATGATGTAATTTAACGAGTGGTTGTTGAGTTCATTCATCAAAATTCAAGAAAATGTGCAAAATAAAGCTGAGATGTCATATTGGAATTGGAATATAGGGTTGTAATAAGCTTGTGAGTAGCAAGTAGAGGCCCACTGAGTTGATATGTAATCTGTGATATAACCTTGGACTTCATTGGTACCCGAGAAAGAAAGAAAGAAAGAGGAAAAGCCTCTGAATTCTGCTTCTTTCATGCTTTTACAATCCAATAATACATGGCTGCATCTTCATATCTAACTTTTCAAATCCAGTTGCTGTCTGTATATAATCTATTCATCAAAATAGATTGTGCAATGTAGGATTCACCATGTGGTACACAATTTTAAGATTACAATGGAAAAAAGGTTGTTGCATTGTGGCCCAGAGGTTGTGGGTCAAAATCATCAAATCATTTGCTTGAAATGCAAGCAAAGAAAAGGACTTGTACAATTTACTCTTTCCAGAATTTGCATTGCAACAAAGTTCCATATCATATAACACTATCCTGAAAAAGAGAGGTTACAAGGACTAGGGCCATTTCCAGCCATTGATATTGAATTTCAATCATTAAGTTTTTTCTCATATTGCTCGTTAAAGGATTTTTTTTAAAAAAAAATTTTTTGCCAAAGGTTAAAATTTCATTAATAAGACTAAAAGTCCAAAGAGATTATAAGAATATGGTTCTAAACAGAAAACATCTCAACCCAACCACTAAAGTCTAACCACTCGGTCCAAAGAAACAAAGAAACCTAGCCATAACCGGCTTCTTCAGACCCGATCTATGAAACAAAGGAACTCGAAGCAGACGCTACTCATCTTTCAGAACAGAGATTTCTACAGACTCCTCGTTTTCACAGGCATCCAGCGTTGCTGTCAATCTGAAAGGCCATACTAGGCTGAAAAAAACTTCACAACATAGGGAAACCAGGTTATAGAGCATGCAAATCTCCACAATTGAGGAGGGAGAAAGGAAACAGAGCTAAAGCCAGCCATAAAAGTTAATAGTTATGATGGAGACTTGAGATTGAAGCTTTGATATCCGACACTTGTAGGGTTGCATGTAAGGCAGCCACATGGAACTCACTCATCTCCAGTTCTCATTAAGCTCATGAATAGCCAAGGGCAGTGTGGAGCCTGGACCTGGAGACAACTGCACCTTCAAGAAGCCTTTGCATACAAAAGGCAAGAGTTGGCCAATGCAACTACTGAAAATGACTTGTTGCAGTTGCATTTCTATGCCTAAAAGATGGGCCAAAGTTTCACTTTGCAGATACACTGATTTTTTCTTTGTCAACAAGAAAGATATTATATGTCCAAGTTCCAAACTGGATCTTGTTTTTAATAAATAGATGTGTGGATTTTTAAAATATGATAATTAATTAAGATTTTTTATTTTTTATACATATGACTTTATTCTATATGATTGATTGTATTTTATAATTTTGGGAGAGAGATGAGGTTATCAACTCAATAGAAAATTTAATATTAAATGGTGATTAACCAATACTCAATAAACTAGATTTTGCTTTTAGAAAAGGATAATTCATTTATTATTCAAAGAAAAAATGTATTATTATACTTTCATCTAGAACTTTGCTTTTGCTCAAGTTTTCATTAAATAGTCTCTTACCTTCTGGTAATCACATTCCTTCAACTAAAACTTTGATTTGCAGTAGGTAATCCCTGCATTTGTTATTAAAAAATAATAATAATAATTTTTTTATATTGAGATTTAATAAAAAAAAATAATTATATTACATTATGTTGGCATTAGATAATTGGAGGATGAAGCAAATCAAAACATTCTCAATGTGGGCATAACACATAAAAGTTCAAGAAAAATTGCTTGCCAAGTGATATCATTGCTTCATTTATAACTAGATTCAATCTAATTATAATGTTTTTATTTTTTAAAAAGAGGATAAAATTATTGAATTCTTTGATCCTACAAGCTCAATAAAATAATGCTATTCTTCAAAAAAAAAAAAAAGTGAAAAATACAAATGAATGTGGACTAATCAATAATTACGTTTCTAGAGAAGAAGAACAAGGCAACTATGATTTATGGCCTTCCTTATTGCACTCAACAAAGTGTTAGTCCTAGAACTAGAAATGATACAAGCAAGCTAAAGTCAAATCGATTTAGTAAAAGATAAAAGAGAGCTCAGGTCTAGACATTAAATTATAGACATAAGAAAAATTAAAATAAAAATCCTTACATGCTAAAAATACTAGTCGGGCCTAGGAGAGGGAAGTTAAGCTGCCTACTCAATTACCTTCCTACCCACATCATATAGACACATATCACATTAACATATGGTATAATAAACTAAAATCAAACATGTTAACAACTGAATTATGCAGTCCCTATAGACCTTTTCATCCCCACCGTCGATTTCCTTGACTCAGAACCCATGTTGCTTTCGTTATCCCATTCACTGGCGCACTCTTGCTCAACATATGTCACAGTTTCATCATCTGTGAAACAATGCTCAGGTTTAGAGAGAGGCATTTCACATGACAAGGCTTTTTGTTAGCATATGGTAACCCCAACTCATGCAAAGACCAATAGTTGAGTTGTTCCTTTCTTCCAAGAATATTATAACTCATAAACATACAACCTTGAGTGGATGGAGGAAGAAAAAACTTGCCTGATACAGTTAATAGGGAGAATTCAGTCAGGCATTTTACACAGTCCTTCAGCGCCTGGAGTTCAGCTTCCTTCTCATGGAGTTTGGACTGGGCAGAATGCAATTCAGATTCTAGCTCCTCAATTTGATTTCCCTGTTGTTCGATGAGCAAATGAGACAGTTTCCGATCCAGTTCAGATGGCAATACTCCATGGCATTGTAGATTTGTAGGTTCCTAGGATAAAGGCAGCATGAATGCAAAAGAAATCAATTTTCCATTATAGTAATTGTCAAAACTAGCAACAATTACAGGAAGCACACCCAACGCATGACATGCATTTTTCAATATGTAATAGCTCCCTGTTAACCAGGTTGCCATGAAATGAGAGGGATAGTAAACTTTTTTAACGGCTCTAAACACTGAGGTGAAATAAAGAAATAAACCTTCTGCCTATGATTGAAGTAAAAGTTTTATAAAACTGAAAACAAGTTGTTCCATATCTTATATGGGCAGATAAATGCACCAACAGGAAGGGCATGACTTTTACTGGTAAGAAAATCTAGAGAATAAACAACACGCATTTTTTTGAAAAGGCTCACCTTATCCATATTTGGTCCAACTCCTTCATAACTTGGCATTGGAATCATGTATATGATGTCAGCTGGGAAGGCTGAGATCAGTAAGCTAAGCAATGCCATGGATGAGACTGCAAAAACTGTTAAAGAATTAAGAACTAAACTGTATAAAAGAAGGTCAGCCAAAGTTGCAGCTAGCTCAAAAGATTTAAGCAGTAATAATGAACTAGAGTTTTATAGAGCAGGTACAGGGCACAACAATGACCCCAAAGCTATCAAAGTTTATGGGATCCCAATGATTGATGATGTTGAATGCCCAAGTAGTGGTCTTACTTGGGCCAGAGCCACAGCTGCTGGAAATGGATCAACTGGAAGTAGAGCTTGCATCTGAACTATAAAAACTTCCATGGTCCAACTCCTTCATAACCCGAAGCAGTTTTTGTAGTTCAGATGCAAGCTCTGCTTCCAGTTGATCCATTTCCAGCAGCTGCGGCTCTGGCTCTTCTATAAGACCACTACTTGGGCATTCAACATCATCAATCATTGGGATCCCAGAAGCTTTGATAACTTTGGAGTCATTATTGTGCCCTGTACCTGCTTTATAAAACTCTAATTCATTATTACTGCTTAAATCTTTTGAGATAGCTGCAACTTTGGCTGACCTTCTTTTATACAGTTCAGTTCTTAATTCTTTAACAGTTTTTGCAGTCTCATCCATGGCATTGCTTAGCTTACTGATCTCAGCCTTCCCAGCTGACATCATATACATGATTCCAATGCCAAGTCCACAACCAAACAAAGAGCTATCTGCAGAGCACAATATGATGTCAGCTCAATAAATACATGAAACGTATTGGAGAACAAACTTGAAAACAAAGAAGTATTTCCTTAGAGTCAAAGAAACCAAGTCATAGTTCTCCATCAACATGTCAGTCAATTTTGACAACTGATAAGATGCCAAGAACAAGGAACATTAAGATTGATTTATTATCAGTTTTTTGGCAAAACAGATAAAATCACTCCTTGATAAATGTCTTTACAAGCAGACCCATTATACAGTCACATTTCTATGTTTAAGGAACCATTTGGTAACATTGCCTAGATCAAGAATTTCTCTATGTTTAAGGAACCATTGGTTAACATTACAAGTTTACAACTGTAACTCCCCGCAAATCTGTTCCTTCCCCTGCTCTCATTGGTTAATGCATTTTGACAAAGTGATTTCTCCGAACAGAAATACAAGATGTTAAAAATGGGTTCAGAGCTTGATGAGTCAACCTCACCCAGCTAGGAAATAGCAGCAAATATGTAGTTATTGGCAATTAATTTCACTAATTTATAAATAAGATTTGCATAAACAATAATTGAGACCTGAGAGTTAATATATAATATTGAAACAACATGAAAAGATTCTTGCTTTCTCTCTGTATTCTTGGATTGTGAACAGTAGGTGTTTTTCAACAGTGATTGCAGCTTGATTGAGAGAGTATCAGAATTGTCATTCACCAAAACAGCTGGGGAAACAAGTCAAGCGGTACAAAAGTTTCAATTTGCCGCAATTATATTTTTCTTCATATTATGTATTTATAGGTTACATATCAGTTTGTTGTATGCATCCTCCAAAATTCCAAACCACATTCCTTATTAAATTTAAGCAGTAACTCACGATAATAGATTCAGAAAGACACAAGAGCTAGAGGAATTAACTTCAATTGTTGTCTTAATCAATCGGGGAATTAACGCTGCGTTATTGAGCGCCTCAATCAATCGAGTGCCCTTGTTTAATTTATATACTTTTCCTTACACTGTATCAGTAATCAAAGACAGTAAAAGGAGATAAAAAAGAAAAGAGGGAAAAAAAAACCAAACCTTTAGAAGAACGGGATCCACACTTGGAAGGCACACTCTTGGCAGTTCTCCTCTTCTTCAAGCAAACAGCAAATCGCCTTGCACTCTTCTCGGAACCACCAGATCTTTTATCAGCCTTGTAATTTTCAGCACCAAAATTCAATCGGCGACCAGTGATGCCCGATTTGTTCCTCGAAATCCTAGTTTTCTTACCACTTGACGAAGAAGCAGTCCCATCAGGTGGTTGCTGGAAATTACTGTCGTATCCGCACTCATTACCATGGTTAGGAAATAGAGGAGATTGAAATGCAGAAGCAATCGAATCTTCAAAAGGATTTTCTTCCTCTTTAGGGCGTTCCTGAGCAAGAAAATGCTTAGCAACGAAAGTAGCAGATCCTGCTAAAGCTGCGGCAAGGAGAAGTTGCCACATCTTTTTAAAAGTGGTGGTTGGTGCAGGTTGAGAATAGAGTGAAGTGAAGAGTAGGGGAAGGGAGAGGGAAGAGTTAGGTGGCCGGTAGCGGAGCTGCCAAAGTTGGTTTATTTGGGTGTGGTTCAGAGATCCCATGATTCCCGCTAATTTCCAATTTGGAAATTATTTTGGTTTGGAAATTTTGGTTGTCATACCAAAACTGACGACTCCCTGTTAAGGTTTTATTTATTTATTTAATGTGGAGTAATAAAAACTTTGTATCCAATTATTAATTTAACCAAAATTAAAAATTTTAATTTTATCAATTTGATCTTTTAATTTTAATGATAAATTTGATTAAGAACAATTTAACCCATTAATTAATAAAAATATTAAAGTCCTTTCTCTTATTATGAATTTTAGTTAATCTTTTTAATTTTGTTAATTTGTTTGACAACTTTAATATTTTAATTATTTTTATAAATAGAATAATATTAATATATTTAACAATATTATATTTATTTTTTTCCTTTTTAACTTATGCCGAAATGAGCGTGTATATAAAGAGAAATATAAAAGAAGTTAATTAAAATAAAATCTTTATCAATTTAAAAGTAATTGTTAAAATTGATAAAACAAAATAAAATAACCAACTAATATTGAGAATATAGATAAATGTATGAATCATTTTTTCCAAATAAATCATCTAATTAAATTTAATTTCTAAAATTGAATATGAGTATAAAGTTTTTTTTTTTTCTCTCTTTTTGTCATTTAGCTATTTAAAGATAATTTTGAATTAATATATTTGATAGGATTTTTCTTGATAGTATTGGTACCAACAGTTCTGGGGACCAATTTATAGTTTGATAGGGATGATTGACCAAACTGAAATCAATTACATTTAATTTTAGACTAAAGTTTTACGAGTTGAAATCGACTATTAATCTTTTTCTTGTAATTAAAATCAATTTAAAATTAAGTCACTTACCGTTAATTGAAATTAATTTCAAAAATTACAGTTAATTTAATTATTTTTTAAAATAGTAAAATGATCAACTGTTTAAATTAACTTAAGTTAATCGAATTAACACTATTATATAAAACTTAATCAAACATAGTAAAAAAAATTTAAGTATAATTTATAATGATTTATAATTTATAATGATTTCAAAAAAAATTATGGAAACTTTAATTTTTTTTTTTATTGTTTTAAATTGAAAAACAATGGGTTCTAACGTTGGGGCTTGTGTCAAGCCAGGGCCAATGGGTATTTTCTCCCAATCAACAGCCACAAGTATCCCAATTTTTACCTATTAGCATAGTTTTCAATTTTTCACCCTATGCGATGAGGGTCTTCTCGAATCTGAATTTGTTTTGAGAGTTGCATACTGTTGTTGAAGAAATGACATTGATATCTCGATATCACTGCACGCTGTAATCAACTGAGTTCTACAAAATTTTCTCTTCTGCACTCCCTATTTTTAGTGTTGCAGGTGGCTTTCTACTGAAGTTTCGGTGCAGTGCAGTCAGCACTTCATTTTTTGTTTGTGGCTTGGTCAGTTATGGTGATGTTTGATTTTAGTCTGATTGAATTTTATTTTAACTCTATTTTGAGTTTTTTTTTTTTTTGGGCTTTTACTTTTCTTTCCGCCCCATATATATAGTCCAATAGATTACATTGATAAAAATAAATAATAATTATGAACCGCCAAAACCACAAATTTTAGATTGTAATTTGCCAAAACGACAAACTTCACATTATAACTATCATGCTAACGTATCACATGTTATCGCTATTTTCATGTTATTCAACTATACACTAAACGAAATCTATTGATTTATTAATCACATGATTTTAAATATATAAAACATTTTATGAGAAATTGAAATAGGACCAAGTATTACAATACGAGGTAGGATTAGTGTTGTATTGAAAATAAAATTAGTTCTCAAGACACCAACCGGGCTAATCAGCTTAATTCTAGGAATTCAATAAAATTCCATTACAAAAATCAAAAAAAAGGAAGAGATCTATTGTACAAGCTTCAAGCTTAAATGTCAACTAAAGCTTCTAAATTTATTGTCTAAAAGATTTACGTTTTTGTGACACCTTCAGTAATGTAGAGATCCTTCAAGCATGACAAATCATATTAATCTCATTAATGCAAAACAATCTAAACCTTAATGCAACTCCCTCCAGTTTGCTTCCCATATGGCCAGTCTTCTAGATGAAGTGACTAATAAACAAGACTTGCACTTGCTTAATAAGAATCTTGCAATCCATACAAGCAACACGAGAGTGATATGAAAAGCTATCAACCTGCAAAAATGGAGCAGAAAGCATTTTCTACTATGAGAAAATGAGAATACATGATTTGCTATAAGAATGCATTCAATATCAAAACTAAAAATAAAATGGAAAATAAATTATGACTTGACATTCATGACAAAGGGGAAGAATAGGACTACATAATGCAAGCTAGCCTCCATAATGTTTCTAGTAGAATGTAGACACTGCAGCATCGGAAGAAAAGCCACTGCAGTGCACATGGAACTGACTCAACATTCTTGTTTAGACTTTGTTCATTCCATGCAGCCTCTTTTTTTTTTTTTTTGAAGAGAGTTTATCCTTGTCTAGCCACCCCCAAGATGTATCACTATTAATATCATGAAACAGTAATCCAATATCTTAAAAGCACTGCATCCCCACATTACCCAAAGTTCTTACTCTGTTTGTGTACAAACTTTTAGCAGAAGTACAGCAGACATATCAATTTATTTCTCAAACACATTAATATTCATGGATCATCATACAGCACATCAAGAGGTTTCCTACTTGGTTCAAATCAAACAAGCAGTTCTAACAAAGCAAGTTGGCAGCTTTAAGTTTTCTATGATGAGCACAAATGGATTCTGTTCTAATTACAAAGAAGCATCCTTCAATTGATAAAACTACCCTGACTTTTAATTCTAAACATCCTTCAATTGATAAAACTACCCTGAAATTTAATTCTGTGTAATAACCCTTGCCTCAAGATATATTCCATTTCCAAGTTTTGGACGAATGCCATATTTCCAATAGATTCCAACTAATGATAGTTTCAGATGTATGCCATATTCGCACAATTGGATGGATATATTCAGGCTTGCTCCTTCAGGATACTCTACTCAATAGTTCAACTGTCAGTACTACTCACTAGAAGTACAAATATAACCTTATTCACCAGGATAAATAATACTTGCAAAAGTCAGATATCCCCCAGTGGCCAAAAAAATTATAGGCTAGTGGGGAACTTAACGTCGTTTTGGTTTTAAAATATAAACCATCATATGAGAAGGTAAAAAACAAAAATAAGGTATAAGATAGAGAAAGATCCTCTAAGATAACATATTATGAGAGCTTAAAAACCCCATAAATTTGCTATATCAATTTATTCTACAGAGAAAAGAAAAAAGATGTATTTTATTTTGAGTACCTAACAATGTCAGAAGTCTCACACAGCCAAATTTCTCCAAGAATAGTTATGCTTACTGATCAAGCATAATTTAGCCACATTTTTATTATCTTCTTTATTGCTTATTTACACATTTTTCAGTTTAATTTATGGTTTTTATCTTGTTTTTACAGAAAGGAAGAATTTGGAAAATGGAAGAAAAAGTGCAGAAAGTTTACAAAAGGATGGTTTGCCCAGTGATTTGCCCAAAAATCTGCTCCAATCACTGCCCAGATCAAGCTAAAGCAAATACCCAGAAGCAACAGACAGCAGTGATATGGGCAGGTGATTTGACCAAAACAATCGAAGATCACTGGCCAAAGCACTCCCAAAGGCATAGAGGACTGACTCACAGAGAAGCGATTTGCCCAGTGATTGCCCAATCACTTGAAGAAACTGGTCAAATCGCCGGGCAAATCACTTTGACAGCAGAAAATTACAGCAGAGCGGGAAAATGGACAGCAAATAGAAATCCGAATTTTCAGAAGTCCAAATCCAATCCAATCACTTCCAACACTAATCCAAGAGCCACGAAAGAACTTCTCATCCAAGGAAATCCAATTGCAATCAAATTCAACATCAAAAGAGGAGTCCAACATCAAATCAAAAAGGGATTTCAAAACCCTAGACAATTCTTCAGCTATAAAAGGGGAGTCTCAAAACCAGCAAGAGGACTATCTTCTGATCAGGAACTCAGCACCTTCTCCCTCGCCAGAAACTCTTCAGCTGTTCTTTCTTCTTTCTTTTCATCTCTTTGTGTATTTTAGTCACCATGAGTGGCTAAATTCATTATTTTCTAGTTGAAGTTGAGAATATTCAGATTTGTTATGAATTGGGAGGTTTAATACTCCATTGTTGAACTCTTATTTGTTTCAATATTTATGCAATCTGATCTTTTCTACAAGTATTTCTTTGCTTTTAGAATCAATAAGGGCCCATTGCTTTTAAATTGCTTGAGTAATATTGTTTGAATGGTTTAGGTCCGTAATTGCTTTGATTGTTCAAATACACATTCAATCAGGTTGCATAATCTAAAACTTGACCACGCGGTTGGCAAGGATAGAATTGGGTTTCTCTAAGTCTTAATGCAATCAACAGTTGTTCGATGCTACAATGCCCCAAGGACGTTCCTTGGCAACTTATGATTAGTGTTTGATTAGCGAACGTTTCCTAATCAAACTAGAACTAAGGAGGAATTTGGATTGTGAGAAGCGTCTTCCACAACCAAAACTAATTTATTGAAATCAAGAAGGAGTCTTCGAATAATCAATGATCAATTCTGAACAAACTGAATTAGACTCATACTTCAACTAGAAGCCTTTCTCTTATTGATTTATTCATCTTTAAATTACTGCTTTCTTTTACTATTTAGTGTTAATCCATCAACTCAAAAACCCCCCTCTTTTATTTACTTGTTATTTACTTTACCTTGGTCATTATTAGGAAGGTCTTTAGTGTCAATTCCCTGTGGTTTGACCCTATTGCCACTATCTGCAAATTTATTTGTTGATCGTTTAATAGGTTTATTTTTTGACGGCTTCGACAACCGCCTATCAAAAATTGGCGCCGTTGCCGGGGATTTGATTTAAACTAACGTATTTTCCCTTTATGACCAGGTCTGGCCGTAAAGACAATCTTCTTTACGACCCGAGATTGAAAAAACTGCCAAGAGCTTAAGGAAGCAAGCAAATTTGAGGAACCAAGCCTCAAGACCATCTTCATCAACAACTCCACCTCACAGACCACCTACTGCCCCTGCTGAAGAAATTTCTGCACCAGCAGAAACTTCCACCACCGCACCTGCTACAGCAGAATTTTTACCAGAAACTGAATTTCTGGTCATGGCAGAAAATCCAGCAATGGCAGCACCACCTGCTGCACATGTAGAAGCTGAAATTCAAGCTGGAAACGTGCCCATTCAAGCACCTCAGCCACGGGAAAGAACTCTCGGAGAGTTGGCTGAACCAGCAGGAGATCAAGCACCCTTATGCATTGAATATCCCCTATTGACAGCACCATTCGAGCTAAGGACAGGTCTGATTCATCTCCTTCCTAAATTCAGAGGCCTAGAAAATGAAGATCCTCACAAGCATTTGAAGGCATTCCACGTTGTGTGCTCAACCATGAGACCTCAAGGCATTCCAGAAGATGATATCAAGCTTAGAGCCTTCCCTTTTTCCCTTGAAGACTATGCCAAAGAATGGCTATTCTACTTGCCACCCGGATCCATCACATCATGGGCTGATATGGTAAGAGCATTCTTGAGAAAATTCTTTCCAACCTCAAAAGCCATAGGCATCCGTCGAGAAATAAGTGGCATAAAGCAAAAGCACTCTGAAGGCTTGTATGAGTATTGGGAGAGGTTCACAAAGTTGTGCACAAGCTGCCCTCGGCATGATATTTCTGACCAATCTCTCATTGAGTACTTCTATGGAGGTTTGCTACCCTCGGAGAGAAAATTTATTGACGCAGCCTGTGGAGGAACAATTGAAAAAAAATCACCTCGAGAGATGAGGGACTTGATTTCCTCCATGGCTGCAGCTTCTCAACAATTTGGAGACCAAGAGCTACCAACAAGGAATGTAAACGAGGTGAGTAATTCCACTTTATCATCCCAACTTTCTGAACTCACCAATGCTGTCCGTAGCCTTGTTGTAAGTCAAGCCCAACAAGTCCAGCAGATTCAGCAGCCCAAGACATGTGGAATATGTGCCAACAACCACCCAACTGATCTATGTCCTTCCCTTCAAGAGGAGGACCAGCAAGTCAATGCGGTTGGAGGTTTTAATGGGCAAAGAAGGTATGATCCCTATGCAAATACTTATAATCCAGGTTGGAGGGACCATCCAAATTTCAGTTATGCAAGGGGACAGCAATATCCAAGCTACCAGCAAAGGAACCAAGCTCAAGCTGCACCTCAAAATTCTAATGCATCCCTTGAAGAGATTGTGAAAAATTTGGCAAATACTGTGCAGAATCTTGAGAAACAA
>NC_035168.2:735706-743706 GCF_001659605.2 Manihot esculenta | reverse complement strand
TGCAATTTGAGCTTTCCATAAATATTACTTTGCTTTTAGAATCAATAAGGGCCCATTGCTTTTAAATTGCTTAAGTAATATTGTTTGAATGATTTAGGTCCGTAATTGCTTAGGTTGTTCAAATACACATTTAATCAAATTGCATAATCTAAACTTGACCACGCGGTTGGCAAGGATAGAATTGGGTTTCTCTAAGTCTTAATGCAGTCAACAGTTGTTCGATGCTACAATGCCCCAAGGACGTTCCTTGGCAACTTGTTGATTAGTGTTTGATTAGCGAACGTTTCCTAATCAAACTAGAACTAAGGAGGAATTTGGATTGTGAGAAGCGTCTTCCACATCCAAAACTAATTTATTGGAATAAATAGGAGAGTTAAAGAATCAATGATCAATTCTAAACAATCTGAAATAGATCCATACTTCAACTAGAAGTTTCTCTCTTATTGATTTACTCATCTTTAAATTATTGCTTTCTTTTGTTATTTAGTGTTAATCCATCAACTCAAAACCCCTCTTTTAATTATTTGTTATTTACTTATCTTGGTTATTATTAGGAAGATCTTTAGTGTCAATTCCCTGTGGTTCGACCCTATTGCCACTATCTACAAGTTTATTGTTGATTGTTTAATAGGTTTATTTTTGACGGCTTCGACAACCGCTTATCAAAAATTGGCGCCGTTGCCGGGGACTTGATTTAAACTAACGTATTTTCCCTTTATGACCAGGTCTGGCCGTAAAGACACTCTTCTTTACGACCCGGAGATTGAAAAAACTGCCAAGAGCTTAAGGAAGCAAGCAAATTTGAGGAACCAAGCCTCAAGACCATCTTCATCAACAACTCCACCTCACAGACCACCTACTGCCCCTGCTGAAGAAATTTCTGCACCAGCAGAAACTTCCACCACCGCACCTGCTACAGCAGAATTTTTACCAGAAACTGAATTTCTGGTCATGGCAGAAAATCCAGCAATGGCAGCACCACCTGCTGCACATGTAGAAGCTGAAATTCAAGCTGGAAACGTGCCCATCCAAGCACCTCAGCCACGGGAAAGAACTCTCGGAGAGTTAGCTGAACCAGCAGGAGATCAAGCACCCTTATGCATTGAATATCCCCTATTGACAGCACCATTCGAGCTAAGGACAGGTCTGATTCATCTCCTTCCTAAATTCAGAGGCCTAGAAAATGAAGATCCTCACAAGCATTTGAAGGCATTCCACGTTGTGTGCTCAACCATGAGACCTCAAGGCATTCCAGAAGATGATATCAAGCTTAGAGCCTTCCCTTTTTCCCTTGAAGACTATGCCAAAGAATGGCTATTCTACTTGCCACCCGGATCCATCACATCATGGGCTGATATGGTAAGAGCATTCTTGAGAAAATTCTTTCCAACCTCAAAAGCCATAGGCATCCGTCGAGAAATAAGTGGCATAAAGCAAAAGCACTCTGAAGGCTTGTATGAGTATTGGGAGAGGTTCAAAAAGTTGTGCACAAGCTGCCCTCGGCATGATATTTCTGACCAATCTCTCATTGAGTACTTCTATGGAGGTTTGCTACCCTCGGAGAGAAAATTTATTGACGCAGCCTGTGGAGGAACAATTGAAAAAAAATCACCTCGAGAGATGAGGGACTTGATTTCCTCCATGGCTGCAGCTTCTCAACAATTTGGAGACCAAGAGCTGCCAACAAGGAATGTAAATGAGGTGAGTAATTCCATTTTATCATCCCAACTTTCTGAACTCACCAATGCTGTCCGTAGCCTTGTTGTGAGTCAAACCCAACAAGTCCAGCAGATTCAGCAGCCCAAGACATGTGGAATATGTGCCAACAACCACCCAACTGATCTATGTCCTTCCCTTCAAGAGGAGGACCAGCAAGTCAATGCGGTTGGAGGCTTTAATGGGCAAAGAAGGTATGATCCCTATGCAAATACTTATAATCCAGGTTGGAGGGACCATCCAAATTTCAGTTATGCAAGGGGACAGCAATATCCAAGCTACCAGCAAAGGAACCAAGCTCAAGCTGCACCTCAGAATTCCAATGCATCTCTTGAAGAGATTGTGAAAAATTTGGCAAATACTGTGCAGAATCTTGAGAAACAAATGGGGCAAATGGCTTCATCCTTGAACAAAATTGAATCACAAGGAAAGCTACCTTCCCAAACTGAGATAAATCCAAGGCAAAATGCTAGTGCCATCACATTGAGGAGTGGAAAGGAGTTGCAAGACAATAGGGCTGAAAAATTGCAAAAACAGGGCATGGAAGAAATTCTGCCAGAAAGTGATCAGGGCAGTGATTTGCCCAGTTTGCTCGTAGGAACTGACCCGATCGCTGGGCAAACTAAGCTGTCCAGCAGTGATTTGCCCAATTCTCCAGAGAAGGCAGAAAGTGATTTGCCCAAATCAACAGACCAGGCAGAATCAAGTCAAAGGCAGAAACAACAACCTATGGAGAAATTCAAGGTACCTCCTCCCTTCCCAAAGAGATTTGCAAGGTCCCAAAAGGAGAAAGAGGAAAAAGAGATATTGGAGACACTTCGCAAGGTGGAAATCAACATTCCCCTACTTGATGCTGTAAAGCAAATTCCAAGGTATGCCAAATTTCTCAAAGAGCTATGCACCAACCGAAGGAAACTTGCTGAACGTGAAAAGGTAAGTGTGGGGGAGTGTGTTTCAGCTGTCATCCAAAGGAAACTTCCAGTCAAATGCAAGGATAGAGGAATGTTTGCGGTTTCATGCAAAATAGGCAATGTGGGAATAAAGAAGGCCATGTGTGACCTTGGAGCTTCAATAAATGTCATGCCTTTGTCTATTTTTAACTTGTTGAATGCAGGTACACTCAAGGGCACCAGCATTGTGATCCAATTAGCTGACCGATCCATTGTCTACCCAAAGGAGTGCTAGAAGATGTGTTGGTGCAAGTGGACCAATTAGTCTTTCCAGCAGATTTTTATGTTATTGACATGGAGGAAGACAAGAGCAACACCACCTCTGATATCTTACTTGGGAGACCATTCTTGAGCACAGCAAGAACAAAAATTGATGTGCATGATGGCACATTGACTATGGAGTTTGAAGGGGAAGTTATCAAATTTAATGTTTATGATGCCATGAAATTCCCCAATGATGTCTCTCATGTTTATGGCCTTGATATTATTGATAATTTAAGTCAAGAAGTTTTTGATATTGATCAGGAAAACTTACTTTATGAAGGTCTTTGCAGGAGAGAAGAAGTGGACAGCAACATCTTTGAAGCAGACAAAACAGCAGACTGCTGTAACTTGCTGGGTATGGGTGATTTGCCCAGTGATTTGCCCAGAACACCAGAAAATCTGCTCAAATCACAGCTCAAATCAGACAGCAGGCAGACAGAGAACCAGCAGACAGAAAAGGCACCAGAACTGAAACCCTTGCCTAACCACCTCAAATATGCCTACTTGGGAGCTGGAAATACACTTCCAGTAATCATCTCCAACCAGCTCAGCCAAGAAGAAGAGGAAAAGCTCCTAGATGTGTTGAGGAAACACAAGAAGGCAATTGGGTGGACATTGGAGGACATAAAGGGTATCTCACCCTCAACATGCATGCATCGGATACTTATGGAGGATGAGTGCAAACCTGTTCGTGAGGCACAAAGAAGGCTGAATCCACCTATGATGGAGGTTGTAAAGAAGGAGATTGTGAAGCTCCTAGACATTGGGGTAATCTACCCCATTTCTGACAGTAAATGGGTGAGTCCCATCCATGTGGTACCAAAGAAGACCGGGATTACCATTGTCCCTAATTCTGAAGGAGAGCTAGTACCCACTCGTGTGCAAAATGGGTGGAGAGTTTGCATGGACTACAGGAAGCTCAACACAGCCACAAGGAAGGACCACTTTCCCTTGCCCTTCATGGACCAAATGCTTGAGAGACTTGCTGGAAAAAGCCATTACTGCCTCCTTGATGGATATTCTGGATTTTATCAAATCCCCGTTGCACCAGAAGATCAAGAGAAGACCACTTTCACATGCCCATTTGGCACATTCGCATTTAGGAGGATGCCCTTCGGTCTTTGCAATGCACCAGCCACTTTCCAAAGGTGCATGATGAGCATTTTTTCTGACTATGTGGAGAGGATCATTGAAGTCTTCATGGATGACTTTACGGTGTATGGCAACTCATTCCATGAATGCCTAGCCAACTTGGAGAAGATACTTCAAAGGTGTTTGGAGACAAACTTGGTTCTCAACTATGAGAAGTGCCACTTCATGGTCAGCCATGGCTTAATCTTAGGCCATATTGTTTCAGCAAAAGGGATTGAGGTGGACAAAGCCAAAATCGACACCATCAAAAATCTGCCCTACCCAACCAGCATTAGGGAGATTCGATCATTCCTTGGACATGCTGGTTTTTACAGGAGGTTTATCAAGGATTTTTCTAAAATAACTCAGCCTCTTTGCAGATTGTTACAGCAGGATGTACCATTCAACTTTGATGACAGCTGCAAATCAGCCTTTGATTTGATCAAATCACTCCTAATTTCTGCCCCAGTCATCCAGCCACCTGATTGGACCCTTCCATTTGAGATCATGTGTGATGCCAGCAACTTTGCTGTAGGTGCAGTATTGGGACAGCGCATAGGTAACTCTCCTCATGTCATTCACTATGCCTCACGCACCCTAGATGCTGCACAATGCAATTATTCCACCACGGAAAAAGAGTTGCTGGCTGTTGTGTTTGCATTGGAGAAGTTTAGACCCTACCTACTTGGTACAAAGGTGATTATATACTCAGATCATGCTGCACTAAGGTATTTAATCAAGAAAAAAGAGTCCAAACCTAGGCTGGTGAGATGGATATTGCTGTTACAAGAGTTTGACTTGGAGATCCGTGACAAGAAAGGCAAGGAGAACCTTGTGGCTGATCACCTTAGCAGAATTCTGACCGAGATGGAGACATGCCCCATCAATGAGACCTTCCCTGATGAGCACCTCTTTGCTGTCCAAGAAGAGGAACCATGGTATGCTGATATTGTTAACTTCCTTGCCATAGGTGATTTGCCCACTGATTTGCCCAAACACATAAGAGACAAGATCAAGAAAGAGGCAAGGTATTATGTGTGGGATGAGCCTTACCTATGGAAGCATTGTGCAGACCAAGTCATAAGGAGATGCATCCCAAACCATGAGATCACATCTGTCCTAACTTTCTGCCACTCTTACAGCTGTGGAGGTCACTTTGGGCCACGCAAGACAGCCTTGAAAGTCCTTGAAAGTGGATTATTTTGGCCTAACATATTTAGAGATGCTTATTTATTTTGTAGGTCATGTGCAAGATGCCAACAAACGGAAACCTTGGCAAAAGAAGTGAAATGCCACAAGCACCCATTATGGTGTGTGAAATCTTTGACATATGGGGCATTGACTTCATGGGACCATTCCCACCTTCCTTTGGCAACACCTACATACTACTTGCTGTGGATTATGTGTCCAAGTGGATTGAGGCCAAAGCAACAAGAGCTGATGATGCAAAAACAGTGGGTGATTTTGTAAAATCCCACATTTTCTCAAGATTTGGACTGCCCAAAGCCATAATCAGTGACCGAGGCACCCATTTTTGCAACAAGGTAGTAGAAACTCTCCTCAAGAAGCACCATGTCATCCATAGAACATCTACTGCCTATCATCCTCAAACAAATGGGCTGGCTGAAGTATCAAATAGGGAGATCAAGTCCATCTTGGAGAAAACGGTCTGCCCAAATCGCAAGGACTGGAGTACACGCCTCAATGATGCCTTATGGGCATATAGGACAGCATATAAAACCCCAATTGGGATGTCTCCATATAGGCTGATTTATGGGAAAGCCTGCCATCTACCGGTGGAACTTGAACATAAAGCCTATTGGGCTGTGAAGAGCTGTAATCTTGATGAAAAAGAAGCTGGAGTTAACAGAAAATTACAGATTCAAGAGCTTGAGGAGATCCGGCGTGATGCCTATGAAGCTTCATGGGATTACAAAACAAAGACTAAAGCCTTCCATGATAAGAATATCTCCAGAAAACACTTCCAGGTTGGTGATAAAGTCTTGCTTTTTGATTCCAGGTTCAAATTATTCCCTGGGAAGCTTCGGTCTAGGTGGATTGGACCATTCTTGGTTGAACATATCTATCCACATGGAGCTGTTGACATTAGGAGCCCACAAACAAGCAAAGTTTTCAAAGTTAATGGGCATCGTTTGAAGAGATTCTATGAAGGTTTTACTGTCCATGTTGTGGAGGAGGTTCCCTTGGATCCTCCTTCCCAAGACTGCTGAGCAAGACACTGAAGTCCAGCCCAAGACAGAAAACAGGGCGCTACTGGGAGGCAGCCCAGAGACAGTGATTTGCCCAGTGATTTGCCCACTGCTTACCCAAATCGCTGGGCAAATCGACTGAATGTACCATAATCACAAGTGATCGGGGCAGGGATTTGCCCAATTGCCCAGATAATTTGACCAAGATCACCGGTCCAATCGCAAAATCAAGCACATCATCAGAAAAGGGCGTGAACAGTACCAGCCCAGCAACTGCAAAGGAGAAGCGGTCTGGCCAAGTGATTTGCCCACTGCTTACCCAAATCACTGGGCAAATCACCCTGTCAAAAATCCAGAGGGCCAGCATTTAATGATCAGGGCAGATCACATTCCCTAATCACTTTAAGTAGTCTTTTCTTTTATTTTTAATTTTTACGCTAAACTACTGTTTTTTATCTCTTCCTCTTCTTCAAGCTTTCTTTTCTCCGACCACCACTCACCCACCGGCAAACTCAGGACCACCATGGTAAGAATCAAGATGAGGGCCACCGGCGGACCATTCATGTGGAAGAAATTAGGGTTACCCAGACCACCCAGCCCCTCTGACAGTGACGATGAAGCGTGGGACACACCACCAACAACCACCACCAACACCGAGACACCACCGGCCACAAGTACAGAAACAGGACGCACCGACTCACCGGCCGTCCAGATATATCGCCGGCAAACGAAACGGCAAAGAACGCCGCCATCCACAATAGCCCCGACGGCAGACCCTGAGGGCAAAAAGTTACCCGAAGCCACCACTCCCACCGGCCACAGCCAGAAACGGCCAAGAACTCAGTCGCCACCGAGGTCAGAGCCAGAGTCGGAACCTACCATCGCCAAAGAGACTGATGCGCCCACGGATCTGCCATGTGATGTGCCCACCGATTCCACCACTGATGTGCCCACGGACACGACTACTGATGCGCCCAGCAATGTGCAAAGCGCTATGCCAAGCGCTGATATGCCCACTGATATGACCAAGGATCTGCCAACTGCTGCGCCCAGCAATGTGCCACACGCTGTGCCTAACGATGTGCCTACTGATTTCACCAGCGCTGTGCCCAGTGATACGCCCACGGACTTACCAAGCGAAACGCCTGGCGATGTGCCCAGCGACGCACTAAGCGATGTGCCCAGTGACGCACTAAGCGATATGCCCAGCAATTTGCCCAGCGATTTGCCCAGGCCAGCATACCCAGATCACATCGTCAAAGCACTGACATTCAACAAAATTTCTGAGCGCACCAGGTTGCTTAAAATTTCATCTCTGCCATACCACCCAGGTAAGTATATCCACCATGCCACCCTTGGAGCACTGAGACTCCATTCCCAGGTACGTTCTCTGATCTCTGCTATTGGCTGGGACACTTTTTCCTCCTGCGCATGCCTTCCTTCCTTGAACTCACACAGGAGTTCTTCACCACATTCTATTTTGATAAAAATGCCATGCATAACCTACACACACCTGGCACAATTGGATTTAGGTTATTAGGGAAGCGATTTCGCTTATCCCTGCAGGAATTCGGCATAGCCATGGGCTGTGAATGCCCTCAGTCCACCTGGGACTTCCCTGCTGAGTTTGATCCAAGCTCTGTGTACTTGGAATTAAGTGACAATCCACCAGACTCTTACTCTCCTACTAGGTCCAAGGACCTATACCTCAGTAACCCAAGTCTGAAAT
>NC_035168.2:684570-731606 GCF_001659605.2 Manihot esculenta | reverse complement strand
CTTGGACTTCATTGGTACCCGAGAAAGAAAGAAAGAAAGAGAAAAGGCCTCTGAATTCTGCTTCTTTCATGCTTTACAATCCAATAATACATGGCTGCATCTTCATATCTAACTTTTCACCCAGTAGCTGTCATATAATCTATTCATCAAAATAGATTGTGCAATGTAGGATTCACCATTGTGGACAATTTAAGATTACAATGGAAAAAGGTTGTTGCATTGGGCCCAGAGGTTGTGGTCAAAATCATCAAATCATTTGCTTGAAATGCAAGCAAAGAAAAGGACTTGTACAATTACACTTTCCAGAATTTGCATTGCAACAAAGTTCCATATCATATAACACTATCCTGAAAAAGGGCCATTTCCAGAATTTGCATTGCAACAAAGGGCCATTTCCAGCCATTGATATTCAATTTCAATCATTAAGTTTTTTCTCATATTGCTCCTTAAAGGATTTTTTTAAAAAAATATTTTTGCCAAAGGTAAAAATTTCATTAATAAGACTAAAAGTCCAAAGAGATTATAAGAAGGTTCTAAACATAAAACATCTCACCCAACCACTAAGTCTAACCACTCGGTCCAAAGAAACAAAGAAACCTAGCCATAACCGGCTTCTCCAGACCGATCTATGAAACAAGGAACTCGAAGCAGACGCTACTCATCTTTCAAAACAGAGATTCTACAGACTCCTCGTTTTCACAGGCATCCACCGTTGCTGTCAATCCAAAAGGCCATACTAGGCTGAAAAAAACTTCACAACATAGGGAACCAGGTTATAGAGCATGCAAATCTCCACAATTGAGGAGGGAGAAAGAAAACAGAGCTAAAGCCAGCCATAAAAGTTAATAGTTATGATGGAGACTTGAGATTGAAGCTTTGATATCTGACACTTGTAGGGTTGCATGTAAGGCAGCCACATGGAACTCACTCATCTCCAGTTCTCATTAAGCTCATGAATAGCCAAGGGCAGTGTGGAGCCTGGACCTGGAGACAACTGCACCTTCAAGAAGCCTTTGCATACAAAAGGCAAGAGGTGGCCAATGCAACTACTGAAAATGACTTGTTGCAGTTGCATTCTATGCCTAAAAGATGGGCCAAAGTTTCACTTTGCAGATACACTGATTTTTTCTTTGTCAACAAGAAAGATATTATATGTCCAAGTTCCAAACTGGATCTTGTTTTTTCCATTCACCAGACAATGAATCTGAACTGCCCAACAGTATAGTCCTTTTCTTTCTTAATTGTCACCCTTTTCTATAACAAAAACAATTCTATCGTAACCCAAAATTTCCTGATCAACACAGAATCCAGCTGTTTGGTTTAAGAGAAAATTTTCATGTGTCCAGTGAAAATGATGATGGGCTGAGTTCAATCAACCAATGTGATCTGTATCAAATAATAAATCTTAATCATGGAAACTTTTGACTTAACTTCTCTGTTATTATAATGATCAATTGATCTTATCTGCACCAGTAAAAATGAAGTGGGTCTCTTTACCTGGTGAAGAAGACATTATAAAACTTTCCACCAAAGAGAATCCAAAGGTGATTTGACTAATCAGAATCACTGTGACCCTGAGATGCCCACAAAGCAAAAACATAAAAAAATGGAACTTGCTCCATGAAGAATGTGTTTTTATTCTCCTAAAATTTTGTAAATTAATAGAACTTTACATTTTATGTGTGATTTTAATAAAAAATTCAATTCTATAAAATTAATTATAACTAAAACCAATTTGTTAATTTGGGGAAAATTACAGAATAATAATTTTAGAGCCGTGTGATTTTAATAGAACTTTCATTGTTTCAGCTTTTTATACATAGAGATTCTCTGCTTCAGCTCTACATATATACTATCTTAAAAACAAAAATAACACTACCTCCAAGTTTCAAAAACTATACTTAGTACAGTTGCCCACAAAATGAAAATAAACAAAGACTAGTTAAATCAATTATGTGAAACCCAACCTTCTGTTCTTCCAGAAGCTCAAGAGGACGTACAGTGCCATCATCCTCTGTTCTGAGTTCTTCAATTTTTGACATTTTCTCTAATTGAAGTGACCGGACTGGACTTCAAATTCATTGAAAGAAAAAACTCAACTTTTCTTCAGTTTCTTAATCCAATCTTGATTCTTGATCAGATTTCTCGACAAAAAGACTTTCTTTTGACATGAGGATGAATTCTCTCTGTGTTCTCTTGATCGGCACTCAGTTTTGTTCTGTTTCTTCACTTTCCAGAGGTGAGCCCCAAAATCTGCAAGCTACAGAAGAAGACCTGCACGGCGCAGACCTGCTTCTCGTCAATAACAACGCATTCTTTGGTGGTGAAATACTTGAGGAAACATACATCTTATTTTCCTCATCTTCCACTTCACTTTCTTGCCCTGCATCTTCACTTGTGTTGCCAAATTTTGGTTCAACTTTTGATGAATCCTCACGGATTTTGCTTTCTCTCCTGACACCGACCTTAAAAAACATTACCCACTTGCGCCATGAGAGCAAAGTACACTTTGGCCGGAGCGTCGCCCTGTTTGAATGTTGGTAAAACTGGGTGTTTCGGACCCATTTACAGAAGCATTTGATTTTACTTGGTTGGGTCTTAGCTTGCTTGGAACGCTTGACTCTAACCTGTCCTATGCAGGTATCTTTTGGGGAGGAAGGCTCTTGGGTTTCAGTGGCGCCATTTTTCTTCCTAACGAACATAGGACTTGAACGTGACCTGCCTCTACTTCTGCTACTAACATTGCTCCTCAAAAATCTCATCAATGGTGGCGGATAATTCTCGGTCCGACCCGGGCTGGATATGGGCTTTGTATATATCTTCATCTTCCAAGAATGTCTCTCTCTCCCTCTCCCTCTCCCTCTCCCTCTGTGTCGTGGGGCGCCTCTATACTCCGTTGGGTGAGATAGAGATAGAGAATAGAGAATTGAGAGTTTGATGAAGCTGGGAAATGAAGGGGAGAGGATACCGCAATATGCCAGGTGGACAGTTTCCTAGTTTTAGTTTTTTTTTTATTTTATTTTCTATATTTGAATAAATTCATGCCTTGGCCATGTTAAGGGATCAGACATGCAATGCAAGAGAGAGAGAGACCCGTTGCACTAGGGAAGCAATTCTACGTAGGACAATAATTTAATTATAAATGATATATATATATATATATATATATATATATATAATTAATTAATTTTTTTTTATTTTTTATACATATGACTTTATTCTATATGATTGATTGTATTTTATAAATTTGAGAGAGAGATGAGGTTATCTATTCAAGAGAAAATTTAACATTAAAAGGTGATTAATCACTACTAACAAACTATATTTTACTTTTAGAAAAGGATAATTCATTTATTATTCAAAGAAAAAATGTGTTATTATACCTTCATCTAGGACTTTGCTTTTGCTTAAGTTTTTATTAAATAGTCTCTTGCCTTCTGATAATCACATTTCTTCAACTGAAACTTTGATTTGCAGTAGGTAATCCCTGCATTTGTTATCACATACTCTTGCTCAGCAAATGTCACAGCTTCATCATCTGTAAAACAATACTCAGGTTTAGAGAGAGACATTCCACATGACAAGGCTTTTTGTTAGCGTATGGTAACCCCAACTCATGCAAACACCAATAGTTGAGTTGTTCCTTTCTTCCAAGAATATTATAACTCATAAACATACAACCTTTAGTGGATGGAGGCAGAAAAAACTTGCCTGATACAGTTGATGGGAAGATTTCAGTCAGGAGTTTTACGCAGTCCAGTTCAGCTTCCTTCTCATTGAGTTTGGACTGGGCAGCATGCAATTTAGATTCTAGCTCCTCAATTTGATTTTCCAGCTGTTCGATGTGCAAATGGGACAATTTCTGATCTAGTTCAGATGGCAATACTCCATGGCATTGGAAGGAAATATTGCTCTGACCCTCCAGTTTGTGAAGCCCACCAGAAAAAGTCTCATTCTGCACAATATGTTTCTAGTAAAAACTACGGAATACCCCATCCATAGAGACGGATGGACAATCCAGTGTTCAAGCCACTAACTTATAACATGCCATTCTTCCAGACTCAAGGTTACAATCTACAGTTTACCATGAATCAGGTTTTTGAAGACCCATGTATCAACTGTCATTACAATTGGTAAAGGCACCAACAAACTACTAATCCAAAATACAGATCCTATTTATAAATTTCCCAACAAATGAAGCTAATGACTTCCCTGAATGTTTACAGTGTGATTCAAGTTGCACTACTATTTCAATTATCATTGAGTTCCTAATTGTAGATTTGTAGGTTCCTAGGATAAAGGCAGCATGAATGCAAAAGAAATCAATTTTCCATTATAGTAATTGTCAAAACTAGCAATAATTACCGGAAGCACACCCAAGCATGACATGCATTTTTCAATATGTAATAGCTTCATGTTAACCAGGTTGCCATGAAATAAGAGGGATAGTAAACTTTTAACGGCTCTAAACACTGAGGTGAAATAAAGAAATAAACCTTCTGCCTATGATTGAAGTAAAAGTTTTATAAAACTGAAAACAAGTTGTTCCATATCTTATATGGGCAGATAAATGCACCAACACGAAGGGCATGACTTTTACCGGTAAGAAAATCTAGAGAATAAACAACACGCATGTTTTTGAAAAGGCTCACCTTATCCATATTTGGTTCAACTCCTTCATGACCAGAAGCTTCAGGATAGGACCATGGAAGTTTTTGTAGTTCAGATGCAAGCTCTGCTTCCAGTTGATCCATTTCCAGCAGCTGCGGCTCTGGCTCTTCTATAAGACCACTACTTGGGCATTCAACATCATCAATCATTGGGATCCCAGAAACTTTGATAACTTTGGGGTCATTATTGTGCCCTGTACCTGCTCTATAAAACTCTAGTTCATTATTACTGCTTAAATCTTTTGAGATAGCAGCAACTTTGGCTGACCTTCTTTTATACAGTTCAGTTCTTAATTCTTTAACAGTTTTTGCAATCTCATCCATGGCATTGCTTAGCTTACTGATCTCAGCTTTCTCGGCTGACATCATGTACATGATTCCAATGCCAAGTCCACAACCAAACAAAGAGCTATCTGTAGCGCACAATATGATGTCAGCTCAATAAATACATGAAATATATTGGAGAACAAACTTGAAAACAAAGAAGTATTTCCTTAGAGTCAAAGAAACCAAGTCATAGTTCAACATCAACATGTCAGTCAATTTTGACAACTGATAAGATGCCAAGAACAAGGAACATTAAGATTGATTTATGATCAGTTTTTTGGCAAAACAGATAAAATCACTCTTTGATAAATGTCTTTACAAGCGGACCCATTATACAGTCACATTTCTATGTTTAAGGAACCATTTGGTAACATTGCCTAGATCAAGAATTTCTCTATGTTTAAGGAACCATTAGTTAACATTACAAGTTTACAACTGTAACTCCCCGCAAATCTGTTCCTTCCCCTGCTCTCATTGGTTAATGCATTTTGACAAAGTGATTTCTCCGAACAGAAATACAAGATGTTAAAAATGGGTTCAGAGCTTGATGAGTCAACCTCACCCAGCTAGGAAATAGCAGCAAATATGTAGTTATTGGCAATTAATTTCACTAATTTATAAATAAGATTTGCATAAACAATAATTGAGACCTGAGAGTTAATATATAATATTGAAACAACATGAAAAGATTCTTGCTTTCTCTCTGTATTCTTGGATTATGAACAGTAGGTGTTTCTCAACAGTGATTGCAGCTTGATTGAGAGCATATAAAAATAGTCGTTCACCAAAACAGCTTGGAAAACAAGTCAAGCGGTAAAAAAGTTTCAATTTGCCGCAATTATAGCTTGATGAGTCAAACTCACCCAGCTAGGAAATAGCAGCAAATATGTAGTTATTGGCAATTAATTTCACTAATTTATAAATAAGATTTGCATAAACAATAATTGAGACCTGAGAGTTAATATATAATATTGGAAACAACATGAAAAGATTCTTGCTTTCTCTCTGTATTCTTGGATTATGAACAGTAGGTGTTTCTCAACAGTGATTGCAGCTTGATTGAGAGCATATAAAAATAGTCGTTCACCAAAACAGCTTGGAAAACAAGTCAAGCGGTAAAAAAGTTTCAATTTGCCGCAATTATATTTTTCTTCGTATTACATATTTATAGGTTACATATATGTTTGTTGCATGCATCCTCTAAAATTTCAAACCATATATTTTATTAAATTTAAGCATTAACTCACAATAATAGATTCAGAAATACACAAGAGCTAGAGGAATTAACTTCAATTGTTGTCTTAACCTCACAAATCGCAGAAATTTTGAAGCTATCAACTGGCAGGAGTTTCGGGGAATTAACGCTGCGTTATTGAGCGCCTCAATCAATCGAGTGCCCTTGTTTAATTTATATACTTTTCCTTACACTGTATCAGTAATCAAAGACAGTAAAAGGAGATAAAAAAGAAAAGAGGGAAAAAAAAAAACCAAACCTTTAGAAGAACGGGATCCACACTTGGAAGGCACACTCTTGGCAGTTCTCCTCTTCTTCAAGCAAACAGCAAATCGCCTTGCACTCTTCTCGGAACCACCAGATCTTTTATCAGCCTTGTAATTTTCAGCACCAAAATTCAATCGGCGACCAGTGATGTCCGATTTGTTCCTCGAAATCCTAGTTTTCTTACCACTTGACGAAGAAGCAGTCCCATCAGGTGGTTGCTGGAAATTACTGTCGTATCCGCACTCATTACCATGGTTAGGAAATAGAGGAGATTGAAATGCAGAAGCAATCGAATCTTCAAAAGGATTTTCTTCCTCTTTAGGGCGTTCCTGAGCAAGAAAATGCTTAGCAACGAAAGTAGCAGATCCTGCTAAAGCTGCGGCAAGGAGAAGTTGCCACATCTTTTTAAAAGTGGTGGTTGGTGCAGGTTGAGAATAGAGTGAAGTGAAGAGTAGGGGAAGGGAGAGGGAAGAGTTAGGTGGCCGGTAGCGGAGCTGCCAAAGTTGGTTTATTTGGGTGTGGTTCAGAGATCCCATGATTCCCGCTAATTTCCAATTTGGAAATTATTTTGGTTTGGAAATTTTGGTTGTCATACCAAAACTGACGACTCCCTGTTAAGGATTTATTTATTTATTTAATGTGGAGTAATAAAAACTTTGTATCCAATTATTAATTTAACCAAAATTAAAAATTTTAATTTTATCAATTTGATCTTTTAATTTTAATGATAAATTCGATTAAGAACAATTTAACCCATTAATTAATAAAAATATTAAAGTCCTTTCTCTTATTATGAATTTTAGTTAATCTTTTTAATTTTGTTAATTTGTTTGACAACTTTAATATTTTAATTATTTTTATAAATAGAATAATATTAATATATTTAACAATATTATATTTATTTTTTTCCTTTTTAACTTATGCCGAAATGAGCGTTTATATAAAGAGAAATATAAAAGAAGTTAATTAAAATAAAATCTTTATCAATTTAAAAGTAATTGTTAAAATTGATAAAACAAAATAAAATAACCAACTAATATTGAGAATATAGATAAATGTATGAATCATTTTTTCCAAATAAATCATCTAATTAAATTTAATTTCTAAAATTGAATATGAGTATAAAGTTTTTTTTTTTCTCTCTTTTTGTCATTTAGCTATTTAAAGATAATTTTGAATTAATATATTTGATAGGATTTTTCTTGATAGTATTGGTACCAACAGTTCTGGGGACCAATTTATAGTTTGATAGGGATGATGGACCAAACTGAAATCAATTACATTTAATTTTAGACTAAAGTTTTACGAGTTGGAATCGACTATTAATCTTTTTCTTGTAATTAAAATCAGTTTAAAATTAAGTCACTTACAGTTAATTGAAATTAATTTCAAAAATTACAATTAATTTAATTATTTTTTTAGATTGTAGGAATTTTAGATTGTAATTTGCCAAAATGACAAATTTCACATTATAACTTTCGCTATTTTCATGTTATTCAACTATACACTAAACGAAATCTATTGATTTATTAATCACATGATTTTATATATACAAAATATTTTATGAGAAATTGGAATAGGACTAAGTATTACAATACAAGGTAGGTTTAGTGTTGTATTGAACATAAAATTACTTCTCAAGACACCAACCGGGCTAATCAGCTTAATTCTAGGAATTCAATAAAATTCCATTACAAAAATCAAAAAAAGGAAGAGATCTAAAATTTGTCAAACAACATAAATACAAGATGTTAAAACTGGGTTCAGAGCTTGATGAGTCAACCTGACCCAGCTAGAAAATAGCAGAAAATATGTAATTATTGGCAATTAATTTCACTAATTTATAAATAAGATTTGCATAAACAATAATTGAGACCTGAGAGTTAATATATAATATAGAAACAACATGAAAAGATTCTTGCTTTCTCTCTGTATATTCTTGGATTATGAACAGTAGGTGTTTCTCAACGGTGATTGCAGCTTGATTGAGAGGTAAAAAAGTTTCAATTTGCCGCAATTATATTTTTCTTCATATTATATATTTATAGGTTACATATTTTTTGAGTAAAATATATAAATAAAATTAAAGTAAAATAAAAAATATAATATTAAAGAGTGAAAAATATAAATAGAATATTTTTTTTTTTTTAGTATTAAAGTTGGTGCAGAATGGAGATAATATTACAAAAAATGGTGATATTTAATTTAAATTAATATATTCATAATTATAAATAATATTTATAATAAATTAATTTATTTATAATATATTATATAGAATAATATAAATAAATTAGTGTTTAATTTATTTATAATATATTATATAGAATAATTTAATATGTATGAATTTATTTTATTTTTAATTTGTTAATTAATATTTAATTAATGTATATTTATAATTAATATTTAAGTAATATTTTTTATAATTATTATTTAATTAATATGTTTTTTTATTTATTTATAAAATAATTAAATATTTGAATATTGAATGAAAATATAAAATATATAAATATTTAGAATGAATATATAAAATTATATGAATTTTTTGAGTGAAATATATAAATAAAATTAAAATAAGATAAATAATATAATATTAAAAAAGTGAAAAATATAAATAGAATATTTTTTTTAGTATTGAAGTTGTGCAGAATGGAGATAATATTGCAAAAAATGGTGATAGGGTTAGAGATGCCCTCAGCAGTCAAAGACAGTAAAATTAGATAAAACAGAAAAGAAAAAAAAAAAAAAAAAAAAAACAAAACCAACCTTTAGAAGAACAGGATCTACACTTGGAAGGCACACTCTTGGCAGTTCTCTTCTTCTTCAAGCAAACAGCTAATCGCCTTGCACTCTTCTCGGAACAACCAGATCTTTTATCAGCCTTATAATCTTCCGCACCAAAATTCAATCGGCGCCTTGCACTCTTCTCGGAACCACCAGATCTTTTATCAGCCTTATAATTTTCCGCACCAAAATTCAATCGACGACCCGTGATGCCCGATTTCTTCCTCGAAATCCTAGTTTTCTTACCACTTGGCGAAGAAGCAGAAGCAGAACTCGAGAACCTAAAGATCCCATCAGGTGGTTGCTGGAAATTACTGTCGTATCCGCACCCATTACCATGGTTAGGAAATAGAGGAGATTGAAATGCAGAAGCAATCGAATCTTCAAAAGGATTTTCTTCCTCTTTAGGGCGTTCCTGAGCAAGAAAATGCTTAGCAACGAAAGTAGCAGATCCTGCTAAAGCTGCGGCAAGGAGAAGTTGCCACATCTTTTTAAAATGGAAAAGAGAGGTTAGTGGTGGTTGGTGCAGGTTGAGAATAGAGTGAAGTGAAGAGTAGGGGAAGGGAGAGGGAAGAGTTAGGTGGCCGGTGGCGGAGCTGCCAAAGTTGGTTTATTTGGGTGTGGTTCAGAGATGAGCTTTTTTTTATATCCTAATTAAGAAAATAATTATTAATTTGGATTCTGAAAATTATTTTTTTAATTGTGCATGATATGAAAAATATTTGTTTCCTTATTTTAATTTTTCAATTTGGAAAGTTTGATCTCGTTTCCCAATTTTTGCTCTTAAATCTCTCCTCTGATCAATTTTTTTATATCATGCATAATTCATGCCTTGGCCATGTTAAGGGATCAGACATGCAATGCAACAGAGAGAGAGACCCGTTGCACTAGGGAAGCAATTCTACGTAGGACAATAATTTAATAATAAATGATATATATATATATATATATATATATATATATATATAATTAATTAATATTTTTTTTTATTTTTTATACATATGACTTTATTCTATATGATTGATTGTATTTTATAATTTTGAGAGAGAGATGAGGTTATCTATTCAAGAGAAAATTTAATATTAAATGGTGATTAATCAATACTCAACAAACTAGATTTTGCTTTTAGAAAAGGATAATTCATTTATTATTCAAAGAAAAAATGTGTTATTATACTTTCATCTAAGACTTTGCTTTTGCTTAAGTTTTCATTAAATAGTCTCTTACCTTTTGATAATCACATTCTTTCAACTAAAACTTTGATTTGCAGTAGGTAGTCTCTGCATTTGTTATTAAAAAATAATAATAATAATTTTTTTATATTGAGATTTAATAAAAAAAAATAATTATATTACATTATGTTGGCATTAGATAATTGGAGGATGAAGCAAATCAAAACATTCTCAATGTGGACATAACACATAAAAGTTCAAGAAAAATTGCTTGCCAAGTGATATCATTGCTTCATTTATAACTAGATTCAATCTAATTATAATGTTTTTATTTTTTAAAAAGAGGATAAAACTATTGAATTCTTTGATCCCACAATTGAAACACTGGCTCAATAAAATAATGCTATTCTTCAAAAAAAAAAAAAAAGAAAAGTGAAAAATACAAATGAATGTAGACTAATCAATAATTACGTTTCTAGAGAAGAAGAAGGCAACTATGATTTATGGCCTTCCTTATTGCACTCAACAAAGTGTTAGTCCTAGAACTAGAAATGATACAAGCAAGCTAAAGTCAAATCGATTTAGTAAAAGATAAAAATCAATTACATTTAATTTTAAATTATGACTAAAGTTTCACATCGACTATTAATCTTTTTCTTGTAATTAAAATCAGTTTAAAATTAAGTCACTTACAGTTAATTGAAATTAATTTCAAAAATTACAGTTAATTTAATTATTTTTTAAAATAGTAAAATGATCAACTGTTTAAATTAACTTAAGTTAATCGAATTAACACTATTATATAAAACTTAATCAAACATAGTAAAAAAAATTTAAGTATAATTTATAATGATTTATAATTTATAATGATTTCAAAAAAAATTATGGAAACTTTAATTTTTTTTTTTTATTGTTTTAAATTGAAAAACAATGGGTTCTAACGTTGGGGCTTGTGTCAAGCCAGGGCCAATGGGTATTTTCTCCCAATCAACAGCCACAAGTATCCCAATTTTTACCTATTAGCATAGTTTTCAATTTTTCACCCTATGCGATGAGGGTCTTCTCGAATCTGAATTTGTTTTGAGAGTTGCATACTGTTGTTGAAGAAATGACATTGATATCTCGATATCACTGCACGCTGTAATCAACTGAGTTCTACAAAATTTTCTCTTCTGCACTCCCTATTTTTAGTGTTGCAGGTGGCTTTCTACTGAAGTTTCGGTGCAGTGCAGTCAGCACTTCATTTTTTGTTTGTGGCTTGGTCAGTTATGGTGATGTTTGATTTTAGTCTGATTGAATTTTATTTTAACTCTATTTTGAGTTTTTTTTTTTTTTTGGGCTTTTACTTTTCTTTCCGCCCCATATATATAGTCCAATAGATTACATTGATAAAAATAAATAATAATTATGAACCGCCAAAACCACAAATTTTAGATTGTAATTTGCCAAAACGACAAACTTCACATTATAACTATCATGCTAACGTATCACATGTTATCGCTATTTTCATGTTATTCAACTATACACTAAACGAAATCTATTGATTTATTAATCACATGATTTTAAATATATAAAACATTTTATGAGAAATTGAAATAGGACCAAGTATTACAATACGAGGTAGGATTAGTGTTGTATTGAAAATAAAATTAGTTCTCAAGACACCAACCGGGCTAATCAGCTTAATTCTAGGAATTCAATAAAATTCCATTACAAAAATCAAAAAAAAGGAAGAGATCTATTGTACAAGCTTCAAGCTTAAATGTCAACTAAAGCTTCTAAATTTATTGTCTAAAAGATTTACGTTTTTGTGACACCTTCAGTAATGTAGAGATCCTTCAAGCATGACAAATCATATTAATCTCATTAATGCAAAACAATCTAAACCTTAATGCAACTCCCTCCAGTTTGCTTCCCATATGGCCAGTCTTCTAGATGAAGTGACTAATAAACAAGACTTGCACTTGCTTAATAAGAATCTTGCAATCCATACAAGCAACACGAGAGTGATATGAAAAGCTATCAACCTGCAAAAATGGAGCAGAAAGCATTTTCTACTATGAGAAAATGAGAATACATGATTTGCTATAAGAATGCATTCAATATCAAAACTAAAAATAAAATGGAAAATAAATTATGACTTGACATTCATGACAAAGGGGAAGAATAGGACTACATAATGCAAGCTAGCCTCCATAATGTTTCTAGTAGAATGTAGACACTGCAGCATCGGAAGAAAAGCCACTGCAGTGCACATGGAACTGACTCAACATTCTTGTTTAGACTTTGTTCATTCCATGCAGCCTCTTTTTTTTTTTTTTTGAAGAGAGTTTATCCTTGTCTAGCCACCCCCAAGATGTATCACTATTAATATCATGAAACAGTAATCCAATATCTTAAAAGCACTGCATCCCCACATTACCCAAAGTTCTTACTCTGTTTGTGTACAAACTTTTAGCAGAAGTACAGCAGACATATCAATTTATTTCTCAAACACATTAATATTCATGGATCATCATACAGCACATCAAGAGGTTTCCTACTTGGTTCAAATCAAACAAGCAGTTCTAACAAAGCAAGTTGGCAGCTTTAAGTTTTCTATGATGAGCACAAATGGATTCTGTTCTAATTACAAAGAAGCATCCTTCAATTGATAAAACTACCCTGACTTTTAATTCTAAACATCCTTCAATTGATAAAACTACCCTGAAATTTAATTCTGTGTAATAACCCTTGCCTCAAGATATATTCCATTTCCAAGTTTTGGACGAATGCCATATTTCCAATAGATTCCAACTAATGATAGTTTCAGATGTATGCCATATTCGCACAATTGGATGGATATATTCAGGCTTGCTCCTTCAGGATACTCTACTCAATAGTTCAACTGTCAGTACTACTCACTAGAAGTACAAATATAACCTTATTCACCAGGATAAATAATACTTGCAAAAGTCAGATATCCCCCAGTGGCCAAAAAAATTATAGGCTAGTGGGGAACTTAACGTCGTTTTGGTTTTAAAATATAAACCATCATATGAGAAGGTAAAAAACAAAAATAAGGTATAAGATAGAGAAAGATCCTCTAAGATAACATATTATGAGAGCTTAAAAACCCCATAAATTTGCTATATCAATTTATTCTACAGAGAAAAGAAAAAAGATGTATTTTATTTTGAGTACCTAACAATGTCAGAAGTCTCACACAGCCAAATTTCTCCAAGAATAGTTATGCTTACACAACTATCCTACAGGTGAACTATGCTTCGGTAACGAAGACATATGCTTTCTGTTGCTTAGCTAATAAATTCAAAATTCTCTGTGAGTGATCACACTATGGTACATGCAAATATCCTGGAATGGAGGCAATGGCTTCTAAGATTGAGACTACAAAGATAGACTCTAGAATATAGTTTTTTTTTTTTTTTTTTTTTTTTGGAAAAAAAGGCCTCAAAAATAGATATATTTATGGTACAATTGAGCCTATCAACAGAAAAAGGCATCATTCCAACAAAAATGTACTCTAAAAATCAAAAAGGAAAACTTTAAGTACTTGAGAACAAAAGTAGCACCTTTGGTGTAAGGTAAATGCAGGGAGGACCATGTGAACCATATTAATTTTTCGAAGCAGACACTTGAGAATCAATATGATTTTTTAAAATCTTCTATTTCTAAAGTAAAAGATTTCATTCTACCCATTCCCACAAATGTCAGGATACTAATAAGACATTGTCATCACATGTGCATTCACCATGTGCACCCTAACAAGTTTAATTCAGAGCAGCTGAAGTGAAACTGATAAACAGTGTGGCTTGATGGATCTACCGCACTGAATGGAAAAGTATCTCATGCTCTATCCTCATGTTGTGCCATATGTAAGGTGAATACTTGTAAGGGCTGCTTTATCCTACTTATTAAGACCCTGATCCACAGATAGTTTGTGCCAAACTGTTCCTTACCGCCCTGGCAGCTTTGACAGTCATTTGTCACCTCATGAATTCCGTGGCATGTATATGACTTAAAAATTGAAACTTGCATTAGTAATAGCATCAAGATAGGAAATTATATAGCCTTTTAAAGCTAGCTTCAAGTTTTAGAAACATAATTACTAAAAACTAGCTCGTAGCCAAGACATTGAAAAGAATTCCTTTCAACGATCATGTTTTTAAGCATCTGAGATTGATTAAATAATTCTATCTCCATCCCAATGCCAATGTCACAGCTCTTATCTCATAGCCTATGTGGATTTTGCTAAAATTTTCTTTCATACTAGGGTTCGATTTTTGACAATATAAGATCACAGAACCTTTTTTACATGTCCAGTCCTTAAATCTTCACATAAATGTATCATGGATATATTTCATATGATTTTACACGATCTTCTTAAATTGAGAGGCTGACAAACAAAATTCAACTATCTAAGACCGGGAAAATCGGATGAAGAAACGTAAAGCTAACGCTTTAATGATCACTTCAATTCCATGCTTAAGTTCACAAATCAAGGTTACTAATACAGATAAAACAATTCTTAGGAGAATAAAAGTGCAAATGAAGATCAGTTCTCAACCTACCAGAAGAGAAATATTAGTCGATCAATTGCACTTGGCAGCCATATCCTTTCTAGCTCTTCTTGCATTCTCATATTCAAATTCCAAAACATTTTGTATATGCGAAGTATCCTTGACATAAAACATCCTCCCGAACCTGCTCTCCTCAATCACAGGAAAGAAATAAAATAGCTTATAATTCACCATCCAAAACCACGCAGCTCCAAGCAAAATCCCCAAAGTAGCACCAGCAAACACCTGCGCAACCGTATGGTAGCCCAAATACACCCTGGACTGCATGGTCAAGACCGCCAATAACTAGGGGAGGAAGCATCTGGCCCACTTGTGCTTAACCTCCGTTAATCCAATTCCTTTAAAGGTCAAGAGAGTGAAATAGGTGGCGAAGAAGAACATATATTGGGAGTGACTGGAGGGCCAGCCGTGCGAATCGCACATCTCGAGGAAGATGCAGGTCTCGGGGCGGGCTTGCTGGACCGATTTCTTGATGAGCTCGCTAATGAATTGGGAAATGAGGAGTCCGAGGGCGAAGAACATGCCTTGAAGTTCCCGACGGAAGATGAAATGGCAAATGAATCCACCTAGGCTTATGAAGACCGGGACGAGCGAGACCCAAGCTAAGAAATGGCCTAAACGATCGCCCCTTTGGTACCGGACGTGGGTGAGAGTGACGGCTTTGAGTGGAGGATGATGGGACATGGTGGTAATTCTGGGTTTGGGGAATGGCGATAGATCTGCGAGATGTGGTGTGTGGGTTTCGTGTTCCTGTGAAAGTTACAAAAGGTAAACAAAATCGAGGCCTAAGAACACTAGAAAGGAAGGGACGAGGAGCAGCCAGCAAAGACCGTACACATACATGACCACTGCTTGCATACGGAAAATTATAATATACGCAACGACAGTAATGCCCTGTTTGGATTGGCTGAGAATAAGATGAAAAATGAAAAAATAGGAAATTCTTTAGCCGTGAATTTAGAGAAATTGAAGCAAGTTTTATCCATTTTTTTTTACAAAAGAATTTATTTATTTATTTTTTAATTTAAAATAAGGATTTTTGTTTTATTTTATTTTAACTACTGATTGGAATTGCAAGAAGAAGTGGTGATTGAAGTAAAACAAACTCATAGGCAGTTACTCAAATGTTGAAGATAATATTGTTTACCAAAAACTAAAAAAGTTAGTTTCTCTATCTCTTGTCCTTACCCTATTATTTCTTCCTTCTCATGTTCTTTTGAGTCTTTAGGCATTTGTTGAATGTTGATGATAAGTTATTTTAGAATTAGAATTATATTTTTCCTACAATTAGTGAGGAAGCACTTGGGGGTTTTAGTTTCCATTTTTTCACTCTAGAAATTTCACTATTTTTTTCCCTTTGTTTAATATACTTTTACTCTAGAAATCAACAAACAGTTTTCTCCCAAATAACTTCTGCGAGTAATATATCAGCTTCTTCAGTTAGTTAAAATTATGAATTTGGGATCTCTTCCTATTGCTTGACTGGTACGGATTTTTTTTCATGCCTGCAAGTTTTTAGCATGTCTCCAACTTCTCTTTCATTTCGCAATATGTTGCAAGACAGTTTCCTATTAATTTTACATGTTTTTTTTGCAGTGATTATTATATTGGTCCTCAAAAAGTTGGTGGCTAAGAAGGAGATTGGTAATAGTTTATAGGAACGTTTTAGTAATTTCTTTAGCTCTATATCTCACATTTGGCTTTCTAGGAGAGGCTTCCCGTCTAATAGCATTTGATGCGGTAACATGGTAGGTGAGATTACATCTTGCAGTGCTAGTGATGATTTAAGACGATTGACTTGTGCAGTAGGTACCAACATATTTTCCCACTGCTTGTAAGGTATATGACCATTTATCTCTGCTTATACCGGAGTTGGATCCATTATTTCTCCAGGAGAGAGATTTTTTTTCTTGGTTTTTATTTCTTATGAATCTCCTAGTCTAATACCTCTTAGTTCAGTCAGTGCTTGGAGATGATAGGATCAAAATAATCCAATCTTCTTACTTCTCATCAAAAAAATTCAGTGTACTCTAATTTGAATGGTTAATGGTAAGTGGTAAACATTTGTTTGAATTATTAATATTAACATACATATATATATAATATATATATTAAGACCACAAATAAATATGATTGCCACAAAAACATATGCACAATCACATGCTTGAAACTAGTTCATTTGGCATTTTTGCAAATTGAGGTACTTTTTATTGATACAGATTTTGGGTTTCTCCTTGATTTGACATAATTCAAGTTCGAAGGAATATTGTTATGGGCCATAGGCATTTATTCAGCACATCCCAAATGTTCGAGGGCGAACAGGATCAGAATTGGAATAATATGTGTTGAATCCCACATCAATATATTCATGGGAGGCCCAACATCGGATGAGAGGCTCTGATACCATGTTAAATTTGGGCCAGACCTAACTCACCCCAAAAGCTAACACTAGGAGGATGATTGCCTATGCTTCATATAAGGGGCACATTACCCCTTTTCACAACCGATGTGGGATTCAACACATATGGGTCACAGGTTTTGATGAAGATCTGATATCCAAGTGTTTGACAGAAACAGTATATAGTTCTTCAGGCCAAAGCCAGGATATACTGTCGGTTTTGATGAAGGAACTTGTGTGATTTGCCTGGTAAGAATCTTCTCCAAGTATATACTGTCGGTTGGATTCTAATCATAGTTTTAAATCGTGGTTGCGGTCGCGAGTAACAGAAAAAGGCTTGTATGTAGTAACGGCCTCGGTAACACAAGTTTTTCAAAAAAATTTGCAAATGATATTAATTAGATTTTAATTCAGAACAATGTATACAAATGCATAATAAACATAAATACATGAAATATAGTTTATTTAACTTAAGTTAGACATCATATAGTTTAAAATAAGAAAAACCAACATAATATTTGTAGATCGAGTCAACTAATAGCTCAAATTATAATTTCAACTCAAAACTAATAATTTTATTGACAAAAATCTTTTTAAAAAAGGGAAAAAATAACTAAAAACTAAAGCACATAAAATTTAATTAACTTTTTAGAAGAAATAAGTTTGGAAAAACAGTAGTTTATGATAAATTTAAGTTTATAGAAAAAATATGCAAGAAAGATTGAAATTTAAAAGAGAAAGTGAAGAGAAAACTTAAAAAATATAGCCTTTGAAATTGTTGAAAAGTATAAAAACTAATGAAATTGAGAATAGAAAAATTAATGAAATTGAGAATAGGGGCAGAAGAGGAAGGATATAAAAAAATTTCAATTATTGGTAACAACCGTTGATATAAAAGAATTTCAATTATTGGTAACAACCGTTGCCATTATTTAACGGTTAGTAACGGCCGTTATGCCGGTAAATAGGGGGCCATTGTAATGGTCGTTACGCATGCAAATCAGAGGATCATTGTTGTTTTACAACGGATAACGTAATGGCCGTTATTTAAAACTATGATTCTAATTATGGAATGGCCCGACTGGTGTTAGCTGTTGTTACCATGGGCGGAAGTAGGGGGAGTTTGGGAGGGCCACCGTTATTTAAAACTATGATTCTAATTATGGAATGGCTCAGCTGGTGTTACCATGGGCGGAAGTAGGGGGACAAGGGAGAGCCTTGGCCCACCCAAACTGGCCCCCCAAAAAAAATATTTTTATATACATTTTTATATATAATTTTTAATTATTTTACATTTGACCCTCTCAAAATTAGTAATAAGATTTAAAATATAGTGAACAATAAAAATTTTAGTTTCTTAAAATATTTTTAAAATTATTTCAATAAATTAATATAATTTGATTTTTTTTTATTTAGTCTCCAAAAATTCTTAGGTGGGTCCACCGTAAACTAAGATACGTTAAATATGGGTCTCATGTAATGAGATTCAATTCTCTGTGTCTTGGGTCTATAGTAGACTGAGTCTAGAAAAGTTTTTATATTATTTTTATTTATTTTATATTTATTTAGTTTATTATATAGGCCTATGTCAGCCTCCTCCAAAAAAAAATTTCTAGTCTCCCCTGGTTGTTTCGTTATTTTGGCTGTCACTGTATTTTCTTTTTTTTTTTTTTTTTTCATTTAAGAATCCATGTTGCAATTGGCAGGAGGAGTACAAAGATATGGATGATGTTGGTTCGTTGAAATTTTGTGGCCACAATTACCATGTGAGCTGCATCAAGAAATGGCTATCAATGAAGAACTTGTGTCCAATCTGCAAAGCTTCCGCTGTGGCTGATAACATGAAGGAATAAATTTCAAGTACCTTGTCAACCATTTACATTTTTTTTTTAATTATCCAAAACTATTTACAAAATCAGAGTGTCAACTTTGTTTTATGTGCTTCTTAGCTGCCTGATTCTATTCTTTCTCATTGAATATTGTTGGCCTTATCGTTGAACCCATTCAGAATTTTCCACCATTGAAGGACATGAATTAAAATGATTAGTTTAGTTGTCGTATTTTGAATAATATAAGATTTAGGCTTTCATATTTGATTCTTTTTAACTAGTCATTAAAAGGCAGTTAACGAAATGGATAAAAAATAATAATAATAATTCGAGAATGAAAATCTTTATTGTTATGCATCATGATTACCGCGACAGATGGGTCAAAGCTCAAAAGTAAGGTACTACAAAAACAAGCCGCTCAAATTATAAAGCAATGGCATGGAGAGTGAGAGAAAGAAGGAAGAAACAAGAAAAATTCTCACATTTTGTAGACAATACTTCTAATTTGTCTGCAGAATGGAGTTTCAGAATGTGTAATCCTATTGAAAATTCAAGAAAATATCTTAGTAACTAAGACCTTTGTGGCTTTGTTGTTGAACTATTTATGTTCGAGTAATTCATACTAATCTTTGTTGTTGAACTATTGATGTCCGAGTAATTCATACTAATCTTGTAAAGAAAAACAAATAAATTTATAAAAACAATTTTTGTTATGCCATAAGAAAACGAGGACAAAAAGGATTAAAGAAAATGAAGGGCAAGAAGACATCAAGTCAAAGAAGAGGAGAGTGAGTCAGAGGCCACTTTCTTCTTACCATGCATTGGATAATATTCAGATAGGTCCCACAATCTTGTCACCACTTGATTATTGATTAGGTACAGGATATAGCCTCCACATTTAGATTGTGAAGAAAGTTGTTCATAACTCATGACCACATCTCCTCCTCCACCACTGTGACTGTCCATTTAGGTTCCACCACTTGCCTTCCCATGATTTGAGATCCTGGTTCCACCACTTGCCTTCCAATGATTTGAGATCCAGAAAATAAGATTTTACAAGAATTCTGTGAACTTGGAAAAAACTTACGCCTAGAGGAGGGCAATGCTCCTTTTATCTGTTTTCTTTTGTCTGCTAGTGACGTATAACAAATTGTCTATCATTGGGCCACCTGTCCCTACCATGTTGATACGGACGTACGAGAATATCAGATCCCTACTTCATGCGTAACAGCCTCTGACTCTCCCCGGGCGCGCATGCGAATGGAGCCACAAGACAGATGGATTGATCTCCTTCCTGGTTCCAGACCGGGCCGGAAGATAAGATTGAAACGGGGCTCAGAGGAAATCTGCTTGAGGGGCTAGGAAGGTTGGGACGGCCTGGTTGAGAAATTCAGATGAGGCCCGCTCTCAAAGCTTGAGCGGACTGGACCTGATTTGCATGGAAGGCATGAGGACCTCCAGGTAATGGGCTATTGTCATGGATCTGGCCCCAGATCGGAGTGAAGAAATCCAGCGTCATCACTTTTATTCTTCTTTCACTGCCACCACAATCCCACCCCTTAATATTTTCAATCACTACTTTAGATTTTCTTCCACTTGGTACCCTCTCTCTCCCCATGGCTGATCTCTATTCCTTGTGTCTGTTAGGAGTCATGGACCGTCTTTGGTTTCATCAGATTATTCTCTTCTCAGAGTCATCTACAGTATAATATTATTTATTGATTTATAGATTTTGTCTAGACAAGTCATGTGCAATCTGTCATTTAGGTGCCTTGGCTGGACTTTCATATTACTCACACTTACTGTTTCTGTTATGTTTGTTTGTGCTTAGCAAATAAATCTGTAATTAAAATTTACAATATTTTTGATGATGTGGGCTTGGGAGCTGTATCTCCCAACTCTCAACTACTATCTCTCCACATGATAATTATTCCACCTCAACAATTTTCTTTTCTTGATGTTTTAAGTTTTAACCTCTAAGCCTAGTCATATTTTAATATTATTAAAATTAATTATCAGAATGATTACGATTATTGTCATAATTTAATTAATTTTTTAGTAACAGATTAATGTATTTGGTCCAAGGAAGGAGATCGGATCATTTTCAGGAGAATTATTATTAGTGGGAATAGGTATCTTTTGATAATTAGTGTTTCTAAATATTAAAAAAAGACAAATGTTATAGTCATATGGTGAATTTCTAATTTTTTTTTCAAAAAAAAAGGAAATTAACGAATTTTATTTTAAAATATTAAAATTATCTCAAAAGTGTGATGTCTCAATTTCAACACAGCAGATGTGATAATAAAAAAAATAAACAAATTGTAAATATCAAGTCTTCATTATTTAAAATAGGACTTGACAATAGGTGAGCATTCGGTCAGTTCGGTTCAAAACCGAACTGAACCGAATAAACCAAAAATTAAAATGACTCTTTCTTGTCTTCCTTGAAAAAAAAAAAAAAAACTATCTAAATTTCTCATGGCCTTCAGCCTTCCAGCATCAGCCATGATGTGATTTAACGAGTGGTTGTTGAGTTCATTCATCAAAATTCAAGAAAATGTGCAAAATAAAGCTGAGATGTCATATTGGAATTGGAATATAGGGTTGTAATAAGCTTGTGAGTAGCAAGTAGAGGCCCACTGAGTTGATACGTAATCTGTGATATAACCTTGGACTTCATTGGTACCCGAGAAAGAAAGAAAGAAAGAGGAAAAGCCTCTGAATTCTGCTTCTTTCATGCTTTTACAATCCAATAATACATGGCTGCATCTTCATATCTAACTTTTCAAACCCAGTAGCTGTCTGTATATAATCTATTCATCAAAATAGATTGTGCAATGTAGGATTCACCATGTGGTACACAATTTTAAGATTACAATGGAAAAAAGGTTGTTGCATTGTGGCCCAGAGGTTGTGGGTCAAAATCATCAAATCATTTGCTTGAAATGCAAGCAAAGAAAAGGACTTGTACAATTTACACTTTCCAGAATTTGCATTGCAACAAAGTTCCATATCATATAACACTATCCTGAAAAAGGGCCATTTCCAGAATTTGCATTGCAACAAAGGGCCATTTCCAGCCATTGATATTCAATTTCAATCATTAAGTTTTTTCTCATATTGCTCCTTAAAGGATTTTTTTTAAAAAAATATTTTTGCCAAAGGTAAAAATTTCATTAATAAGACTAAAAGTCCAAAGAGATTATAAGAATATGGTTCTAAACATAAAACATCTCAACCCAACCACTAAAGTCTAACCACTCGGTCCAAAGAAACAAAGAAACCTAGCCATAACCGGCTTCTCCAGACCCGATCTATGAAACAAAGGAACTCGAAGCAGACGCTACTCATCTTTCAAAACAGAGATTTCTACAGACTCCTCGTTTTCACAGGCATCCACCGTTGCTGTCAATCCAAAAGGCCATACTAGGCTGAAAAAAACTTCACAACATAGGGAAACCAGGTTATAGAGCATGCAAATCTCCACAATTGAGGAGGGAGAAAGAAAACAGAGCTAAAGCCAGCCATAAAAGTTAATAGTTATGATGGAGACTTGAGATTGAAGCTTTGATATCTGACACTTGTAGGGTTGCATGTAAGGCAGCCACATGGAACTCACTCATCTCCAGTTCTCATTAAGCTCATGAATAGCCAAGGGCAGTGTGGAGCCTGGACCTGGAGACAACTGCACCTTCAAGAAGCCTTTGCATACAAAAGGCAAGAGGTGGCCAATGCAACTACTGAAAATGACTTGTTGCAGTTGCATTTCTATGCCTAAAAGATGGGCCAAAGTTTCACTTTGCAGATACACTGATTTTTTCTTTGTCAACAAGAAAGATATTATATGTCCAAGTTCCAAACTGGATCTTGTTTTTTCCATTCACCAGACAATGAATCTGAACTGCCCAACAGTATAGTCCTTTTCTTTCTTAATTGTCACCCTTTTCTATAACAAAAACAATTCTATCGTAACCCAAAATTTCCTGATCAACACAGAATCCAGCTGTTTGGTTTAAGAGAAAATTTTCATGTGTCCAGTGAAAAATGATGATGGGCTGAGTTCAATCAACCAATGTGATCTGTATCAAATAATAAATCTTAATCATGGAAACTTTTGACTTAACTTCTCTGTTATTATAATGATCAATTGATCTTATCTGCACCAGTAAAAATGAAGTGGGTCTCTTTACCTGGTGAAGAAGACATTATAAAACTTTCCACCAAAGAGAATCCAAAGGTGATTTGACTAATCAGAATCACTGTGACCCTGAGATGCCCACAAAGCAAAAACATAAAAAAAATGGAACTTGCTCCATGAAGAATGTGTTTTTATTCTCCTAAAATTTTGTAAATTAATAGAACTTTACATTTTATGTGTGATTTTAATAAAAAATTCAATTCTATAAAATTAATTATAACTAAAACCAATTTGTTAATTTGGGGAAAATTACAGAATAATAATTTTAGAGCCGTGTGATTTTAATAGAACTTTCATTGTTTCAGCTTTTTATACATAGAGATTCTCTGCTTCAGCTCTACATATATACTATCTTAAAAACAAAAATAACACTACCTCCAAGTTTCAAAAACTATACTTAGTACAGTTGCCCACAAAATGAAAATAAACAAAGACTAGTTAAATCAATTATGTGAAACCCAACCTTCTGTTCTTCCAGAAGCTCAAGAGGACGTACAGTGCCATCATCCTCTGTTCTGAGTTCTTCAATTTTTGACATTTTCTCTAATTGAAGTGACCGGACTGGACTTCAAATTCATTGAAAGAAAAAACTCAACTTTTCTTCAGTTTCTTAATCCAATCTTGATTCTTGATCAGATTTCTCGACAAAAAGACTTTCTTTTGACATGAGGATGAATTCTCTCTGTGTTCTCTTGATCGGCACTCAGTTTTGTTCTGTTTCTTCACTTTCCAGAGGTGAGCCCCAAAATCTGCAAGCTACAGAAGAAGACCTGCACGGCGCAGACCTGCTTCTCGTCAATAACAACGCATTCTTTGGTGGTGAAATACTTGAGGAAACATACATCTTATTTTCCTCATCTTCCACTTCACTTTCTTGCCCTGCATCTTCACTTGTGTTGCCAAATTTTGGTTCAACTTTTGATGAATCCTCACGGATTTTGCTTTCTCTCCTGACACCGACCTTAAAAAACATTACCCACTTGCGCCATGAGAGCAAAGTACACTTTGGCCGGAGCGTCGCCCTGTTTGAATGTTGGTAAAACTGGGTGTTTCGGACCCATTTACAGAAGCATTTGATTTTACTTGGTTGGGTCTTAGCTTGCTTGGAACGCTTGACTCTAACCTGTCCTATGCAGGTATCTTTTGGGGAGGAAGGCTCTTGGGTTTCAGTGGCGCCATTTTTCTTCCTAACGAACATAGGACTTGAACGTGACCTGCCTCTACTTCTGCTACTAACATTGCTCCTCAAAAATCTCATCAATGGTGGCGGATAATTCTCGGTCCGACCCGGGCTGGATATGGGCTTTGTATATATCTTCATCTTCCAAGAATGTCTCTCTCTCCCTCTCCCTCTCCCTCTCCCTCTGTGTCGTGGGGCGCCTCTATACTCCGTTGGGTGAGATAGAGATAGAGAATAGAGAATTGAGAGTTTGATGAAGCTGGGAAATGAAGGGGAGAGGATACCGCAATATGCCAGGTGGACAGTTTCCTAGTTTTAGTTTTTTTTTTATTTTATTTTCTATATTTGAATAAATTCATGCCTTGGCCATGTTAAGGGATCAGACATGCAATGCAAGAGAGAGAGAGACCCGTTGCACTAGGGAAGCAATTCTACGTAGGACAATAATTTAATTATAAATGATATATATATATATATATATATATATATATAATTAATTAATATTTTTTTTATTTTTTATACATATAACTTTATTCTATATGATTGATTGTATTTTATAAATTTGAGAGAGAGATGAGGTTATCTATTCAAGAGAAAATTTAACATTAAAAGGTGATTAATCACTACTAACAAACTATATTTTACTTTTAGAAAAGGATAATTCATTTATTATTCAAAGAAAAAATGTGTTATTATACCTTCATCTAGGACTTTGCTTTTGCTTAAGTTTTTATTAAATAGTCTCTTGCCTTCTGATAATCACATTTCTTCAACTGAAACTTTGATTTGCAGTAGGTAATCCCTGCATTTGTTATCACATACTCTTGCTCAGCAAATGTCACAGCTTCATCATCTGTAAAACAATACTCAGGTTTAGAGAGAGACATTCCACATGACAAGGCTTTTTGTTAGCGTATGGTAACCCCAACTCATGCAAACACCAATAGTTGAGTTGTTCCTTTCTTCCAAGAATATTATAACTCATAAACATACAACCTTTAGTGGATGGAGGCAGAAAAAACTTGCCTGATACAGTTGATGGGAAGATTTCAGTCAGGAGTTTTACGCAGTCCAGTTCAGCTTCCTTCTCATTGAGTTTGGACTGGGCAGAATGCAATTTAGATTCTAGCTCCTCAATTTGATTTTCCAGCTGTTCGATGTGCAAATGGGACAATTTCTGATCTAGTTCAGATGGCAATACTCCATGGCATTGGAAGGAAATATTGCTCTGACCCTCCAGTTTGTGAAGCCCACCAGAAAAAGTCTCATTCTGCACAATATGTTTCTAGTAAAAACTACGGAATACCCCATCCATAGAGACGGATGGACAATCCAGTGTTCAAGCCACTAACTTATAACATGCCATTCTTCCAGACTCAAGGTTACAATCTACAGTTTACCATGAATCAGGTTTTTGAAGACCCATGTATCAACTGTCATTACAATTGGTAAAGGCACCAACAAACTACTAATCCAAAATACAGATCCTATTTATAAATTTCCCAACAAATGAAGCTAATGACTTCCCTGAATGTTTACAGTGTGATTCAAGTTGCACTACTATTTCAATTATCATTGAGTTCCTAATTGTAGATTTGTAGGTTCCTAGGATAAAGGCAGCATGAATGCAAAAGAAATCAATTTTCCATTATAGTAATTGTCAAAACTAGCAATAATTACCGGAAGCACACCCAAGCATGACATGCATTTTTCAATATGTAATAGCTTCATGTTAACCAAGTTGCCATGAAATGAGAGGGATAGTAAACTTTTAACAGCTCTAAACACTGAGGTGAAATAAAGAAATAAACCTTCTGCCTATGATTGAAGTAAAAGTTTTATAAAATTGAAAACAAGTTGTTTCATATCTTATATGGGCAGATAAATGCACCAACAGGAAGGGCATGACTTTTACTGGTAAGAAAATCTAGAGAATAAACAACACGCATGTTTTTGAAAAGGCTCACCTTATCCATATTTGGTTCAACTCCTTCATGACCAGAAGCTTCAGGATAGGACCATGGAAGTTTTTGTAGTTCAGATGCAAGCTCTGCTTCCAGTTGATCCATTTCCAGCAGCTGTGGCTCTGGCTCTTCTATAAGACCACTACTTGGGCATTCAACATCATCAATCATTGGGATCCCAGAAACTTTGATAACTTTGGGGTCATTATTGTGCCCTGTACCTGCTCTATAAAACTCTAGTTCATTATTACTGCTTAAATCTTTTGAGATAGCAGCAACTTTGGCTGACCTTCTTTTATACAGTTCAGTTCTTAATTCTTTAACAGTTTTTGCAATCTCATCCATGGCATTGCTTAGCTTACTGATCTCAGCTTTTTCGGCTGACATCATGTACATGATTCCAATGCCAAGTCCACAACCAAACAAAGAGCTATCTGTAGAGCACAATATGATGTCAGCTCAATAAATACATGAAATATATTGGAGAACAAACTTGAAAACAAAGAAGTATTTCCTTAGAGTCAAAGAAACCAAGTCATAGTTCTCCATCAACATGTCAGTCAATTTTGACAACTGATAAGATGCCAAGAACAAGGAACAGTAAGATTGATTTATGATCAGTTTTTTGGCAAAACAGATAAAATCACTCTTTGATAAATGTCTTTACAAGCAGACCCATTATACAGTCACATTTCTATGTTTAAGGAACCATTTGGTAACATTGCCTAGATCAAGAATTTCTCTATGTTTAAGGAACCATTGGTTAACATTACAAGTTTACAACTGTAACTCCCCGCAAATCTGTTCCTTCCCCTGCTCTCATTGATTAATGCATTTTGACAAAGTGATTTCTCCAACAACATAAATACAAGATGTTAAAACTGGGTTCAGAGCTTGATGAGTCAACCTGACCCAGCTAGAAAATAGCAGAAAATATGTAATTATTGGCAATTAATTTCACTAATTTATAAATAAGATTTGCATAAACAATAATTGAGACCTGAGAGTTAATATATAATATAGAAACAACATGAAAAGATTCTTGCTTTCTCTCTGTATATTCTTGGATTATGAACAGTAGGTGTTTCTCAACGGTGATTGCAGCTTGATTGAGAGGTAAAAAAGTTTCAATTTGCCGCAATTATATTTTTCTTCATATTATATATTTATAGGTTACATATTTTTTGAGTAAAATATATAAATAAAATTAAAGTAAAATAAAAAATATAATATTAAAGAGTGAAAAATATAAATAGAATATTTTTTTTTTTGGTATTAAAGTTGGTGCAGAATGGAGATAATATTACAAAAAATGGTGATATTTAATTTAAATTAATATATTCATAATTATAAATAATATTTATAATAAATTAATTTATTTATAATATATTATATAGAATAATATAAATAAATTAGTGTTTAATTTATTTATAATATATTATATAGAATAATTTAATATGTATGAATTTATTTTATTTTTAATTTGTTAATTAATATTTAATTAATGTATATTTATAATTAATATTTAAGTAATATTTTTTTATAATTATTATTTAATTAATATGTTTTTTTTTATTTATAAAATAATTAAATATTTGAATATTGAATGAAAATATAAAATATATAAATATTTAGAATGAATATATAAAATTATATGAATTTTTTGAGTGAAATATATAAATAAAATTAAAATAAGATAAATAATATAATATTAAAAAAGTGAAAAATATAAATAGAATATTTTTTTTAGTATTGAAGTTGTGCAGAATGGAGATAATATTGCAAAAAATGGTGATAGGGTTAGAGATGCCCTCAGCAGTCAAAGACAGTAAAATTAGATAAAACAGAAAAGAAAAAAAAAAAAAAAAAAAAAAAACAAAACCAACCTTTAGAAGAACAGGATCTACACTTGGAAGGCACACTCTTGGCAGTTCTCTTCTTCTTCAAGCAAACAGCTAATCGCCTTGCACTCTTCTCGGAACCACCAGATCTTTTATCAGCCTTATAATCTTCCGCACCAAAATTCAATCGGCGCCTTGCACTCTTCTCGGAACCACCAGATCTTTTATCAGCCTTATAATTTTCCGCACCAAAATTCAATCGACGACCCGTGATGCCCGATTTCTTCCTCGAAATCCTAGTTTTCTTACCACTTGGCGAAGAAGCAGAAGCAGAACTCGAGAACCTAAAGATCCCATCAGGTGGTTGCTGGAAATTACTGTCGTATCCGCACCCATTACCATGGTTAGGAAATAGAGGAGATTGAAATGCAGAAGCAATCGAATCTTCAAAAGGATTTTCTTCCTCTTTAGGGCGTTCCTGAGCAAGAAAATGCTTAGCAACGAAAGTAGCAGATCCTGCTAAAGCTGCGGCAAGGAGAAGTTGCCACATCTTTTTAAAATGGAAAAGAGAGGTTAGTGGTGGTTGGTGCAGGTTGAGAATAGAGTGAAGTGAAGAGTAGGGGAAGGGAGAGGGAAGAGTTAGGTGGCCGGTGGCGGAGCTGCCAAAGTTGGTTTATTTGGGTGTGGTTCAGAGATGAGCTTTTTTTTATATCCTAATTAAGAAAATAATTATTAATTTGGATTCTGAAAATTATTTTTTTAATTGTGCATGATATGAAAAATATTTGTTTCCTTATTTTAATTTTTCAATTTGGAAAGTTTGATCTCGTTTCCCAATTTTTGCTCTTAAATCTCTCCTCTGATCAATTTTTTTATATCATGCATAATTAAGAATCAATTCGGATATTTAGGATATGAAAAATATGCTCAAATCACGTTGTTTCCTTGTTTTAATTTTCCGATTTGGAAATTATTTTGTTTTGGAAATTTTGTTTGTCATACCAAAACTGACGACTCCCTGTTTAGGTACGCTGTTTGATCATCTCGGTTCAACCTTTTTTTTTCTTTATTTCTGTTATCTGCTGTTTGATCATATTATAGTTGATCAGCTTTTGGCTTCGGTTTCCTGGTTTGATCATTTAAATTCGTTTAATTTTGATTATCTGTTGTCTGATCATCTTCTGGTTGGATCAGTTTTTGGTTTTGCCTTTGATCGTGTTGTTAATAGTTTCTTTTAGCTTTTGGTTGTTGCCCCTTGGCTTTCTCTTTTTTATTTTTTAACTTTTTTTTTGTTTGACCTGTATTTAGGAATTATGGATTTTCTGAATTAGGTGGAGTTATACTTATTTTTCAATGTGATTCCATTTTTATATTTTTATATTACTTCTCGTTTTCTATATGGAATTTTAGAATTAGTCTTAAGTGTATCAGTTGAGTTCAGCTCATGAAAATGATTGCAGTTGTGATGATCATTACTTTTTATATGTACTAAATGTGTCACATAACATGTCTGTCTGACAAATCTAGTCTCAATAATATAAGACCTCTTTACTTTCTAATTTAATTAACCCAATATCTCTCTTAGATGAAGTTACACGGGTATAGATTTGCATGCAAGTCTACATTTGGTTCTCTTTGTCGTTAGTTATTTTTTGTTTCAATAATGTACTTGAATACACACTAGTGCTGTCAAGTTTAAACAGTACAATATGGTATTTGGAAGAGAGATTCTAGATTTATTTTGAATCTGTTATTCAGTTAGGGAAGAGGTGTGTATCTTGCTATAGAAGAGCTAGTGGTACTTCTTGGGTACCTTTGACCTTCTCATGTCTTACTCTGAACGCCCATCATCCTATTCTCTTTTTCTAGGCTCTTCAAATCAAAGGTAGTCGTTTGCTGGGTTGCTGAGCATAATTTTTGTTCATTCAAGTGAATTTGAGTAAATGTCTTGTTTGTTTTCATGCTTCTATTGAACTCCACGAGTACTACCCGTTTGTTGTCGTCTTTAATGCACCAAGCTGACCAAATTTGTGGAAGTGAAAGAAGATACTCTTAGCTATTGTTGAAATTTTTTTTTTTTCTGATTCTGCCTGATAAGATACTGATATAGTTTTCTTGTGGCAGTAAACCTTAAGATATTTATTCTACTTTATAGTGTAAGCATTTCAAATGTTAGTTTTTTGAATGAGGGCCTGAGTTAAGCGCTAGTTTTACTCTTGATGACCTTAGCATCAACTAGATTTAGATTGTTTTTCTTATTGTGCAGGTTCAGTTCTCACTTCTGATCTGATGGTGTTTACTGTTGGTCACATTGTTGATTTTGAACTGAAGGATGAATAGATGTCAAGTCCATGTTTGTAGGTAAGAAGTTTTGATGATGCATGTTCTCTATTAAATTCTCTTTCTTTTATCCCCTTTCTCCGACAATTCAAATATCAACTTGCATATTTTATCCCTAGTAGCATTGTAGCTGTTGGCCAAGTGGGCCATAACAGCTAACTCAAGGTTATATTCTCGTCATAGTTTACTCCTACATTTCTGAAAATGTATTGCCAAACGTCATCTATATTTCAAGTCTTCATTCCCAAATTCTGATGGTTTTTTTTCCTCATTTTAGGTTATATGTGGTATATAATTGGCTCGATATATTTACCTTCGTCACTTGGTGTTGAATATCAAGTTAATGCTTTTTTCTTTCCAAATATGCTGAATTGAAAATGGTGTTGCAGGCGCATTGTGGTTATTGGTTAAACCCTGTGTTCTCTTCAAAATAGAGTAGCTCAGTCTGCTGTTTTGCAGTTATATAAGTTGTCTCTTTCGGGGAGAGCAAAGTATATGGTATTGAAGATTTCCAATTCCACTTTCAAGCATTACTTATTCTTATTACTTTGAACATCATTTTTGCTATTGGATAATCTAATTCCGCAGTGGGAAGCCTTATGTTTATTGCCATAAAAAGCAAATTTGTACAATTATAGTTGAGGATCATGATTGATGGACTTATTTGTTTTCTATTATGATTAATGATGCAAAAAATGTCCTACAGATTATCATTGGAAATCTAGGAAGTGGCATTAATATGGAAGAGGCTAATTATCATCCTGCTGTGTGATCCTTTTGGTGTGCAGTGTGGGGGGATGAAGGTTGATTTTCAGAAGTTCTGTTGGAGTGGTAGTCAACTTTATATGTTTCGGTTTGAAGTTGTGAAGTAGTAATTCAGGTTGGATTCGTTAATGTCTGTGTGCTCAGCGGATGTCACCTAGATAATCTGCAGCCTGCATTTTGATCTATCATGAGATGTGATATCCTAAAATTATCTTGTGGGAATAATCAAAATGGTGTGCCCTTAATGTTGTACCGACTGGGTTTATCTGGTGATGGATGGTGGCATAATTTTGGGATTGCTGTGAGTGCTGCGATATGCATTAGTTACCTCCAGAAATTTTGTGATTTACACATTGGTTGCAGAGCATTAGGTGGCAGTAAGCTTGATCATAGGGGAAAACAATAATTAAAAGCATGGAGATGCTAATGTCTATATAGCTGAAGTTCAAGGCCTGATGGCTTCAGGTTTACATAGGTCATGAGCTTGGAGGGGAAACTTGTACCTAATGTCTCACGACTGAAACCAAAAGTCCGAATGATCATAATTTCACTTCCTAGATGGAGTGTCTTGACTGGAGTGCTGATTGCATATTAATTAACTATGCTGCTGGCAAGGCTTGTTTTTGCTGCTGTAAACTAAAGAACAATTATGAGACTTGGGCATTAGGGAGTGGCCCCTTGTGTCTTAGACATCTTCTTTTTTACTCATCTTCAGGAATATCTATAAACATGTATATGAACTGTGGAAGCTTGTTTTATGCAGATTATTGCATATGCTTTTCTAGGGGTACACATACAACCCTTGATTTTGTATCATAAAAGACTTCAATAGTAACAATCGACACTGTCTTATTATAATCATGTATATTCTAGGTTTTAGAGAAACTTTTCATTATAATTAGGGGAAGATTTCATCTTAATGTGGAAATTTACAGTTATCTTGGACAAGCAACTTCAAGTAGGAATATAGAATTAGGAACTACCATGCGGTCAATAAAATGGCTGCTTAAGCTTTTCTTGGTTTGGCCGTTGTCTTTTAAAGATTTTCTATACTATTTATGCCTCTTTTAGGTGTCTTTCTCCATCATTCTTCCCATTTATACAACCAATTTGGATCTTGTAGCGAAACTTCTTTTTAAATTCATCTATTTTATGGTAGAGCTATTGATAACCGAGTTTGCAATGAAGAATAAAATCACAAATGACGTGGATGGAAATAATATAAAAATATTTACAATTTTTGGGTATTAAAATTAGCTTCAAAAAAAGCTGAAAAGTGAAAAAGGATCCATATGGCTGGCCTCAACCAGTCTGAGACTAAGACTTAGTTGTTGTAAAAATTACTGCACTTACAACTTTTACTGGTAAACTAGGACACTGTGGTTGTAAATTCTACATCAGCTCAATACTGCAGTTCTTGGCTGGCTATTAGAACTTTTATTTTTACTTCATTTTTCATGGTGCAGTTAACTTACAAAATGTATGAAGTTACACAGGTAAGACGCAAATTTAAGTCTAAATTATTCAGCTAATCTTAGGCAATAACTATTCATATGTAGTTTTAAGGTTTTTACAATTTGTATTTGGAATTAAACCCTTTTAAGGACTTTTGTTTTATTTTATTTTAACTATTGATTGGAATTGCAAGAAGAAGTGGTGATTGAAGTAAAACAAACTCATAGGCAGTTACTCAAATGTTGAAGATAATATTGTTTACCAAAAGAAGTGAAAGATTTTGCTTTCAAAAACTAAGAAAGTTAGTTTCTCTATCTCTTGTCCTTACCCTATTATTTCTTCCTTCTCATGTCCTTTTGAGTCTTTAGGCATTTGTTGAATGTTGATGATAAGTTATTTTAGAATTAGAATTATCTTTTTCCTACAATTAGTGAGGAAGCACTTGGGGGTTTTAGTTTCCATTTTTTCACTCTAGAAATTTCACTATTTTTTTCCCTTTGTTTAATATACTTTTACTTTATGCCTACTGTACCTTGAAAAGCCAAACATGCATGTATTACTGTGTTTCTGTTTAACTTTAAATAACCACGTGTTCCTTAGATATCTTTGGGACTATCACCTTTCACTTGATAGTTCACAACTGCATTTCTTCCTATTTCTGCTGTCATTATGATTTAGAATTATGATTTTCCTGGTATTTTGAAGAGGTATAAATCTATCAAAAATCAACAAACAGTTTTCTCCCAAATAACTTCTGCGAGTAATATATCAGCTACTTCAGTTAGTTAAAATTATGAATCTGGGATCTCTTCCTATTGCTTGACTGGTACGGAACTTTTTTCATGCCTGCAAGTTTTTAGCATGTATCCAACTTCTCTTTCATTTCACAATATGTTGCAAGACAGTTTCCTATTAATTTTACATGTTTTTTTTTGCAGTGATTATTATATTGGACCTCAAAAAGTTGGTGGCTAAGCAGGAGATTGGTAATAGTTTATAGGAACGTTTTAGTAATTTCTTTAGCTCTATATCTCACATTTGGCTTTCTAGGAGAGGCTTCCTGTCTAATAGCATTTGATGCGGTAACATGGTAGGTGAGATTACATCTTGCAGTGCTAGTGATGATTTAAGACAATTGACTTGTGCAGTAGGTACCAACATATTTTCCCACTGCTTGTAAGATATATGACCATTTATCTCTGCTTATACTGGAGTTAGATCCATTATTTCTCCAGGAGAGAGATTTTTTTTCTTAGTTGTTATTTCTTATGAATCTCCTAGTCTAATACTTCTTAGTTCAGTCAGTGCTTGGAGATGATAGGATCAAAATAATTCAATCTTCTTACTTCTCATTTTGGCTATACAGATGTCTCTATCTACTCACGGTCAATTATCCTCAGTTTGGGGAGCCGCCTTTATTGTTTTCCACTGCATCATGTCCTAGCATTCTAATAGGATGTTGCCGTTGATAGCCTTGTTTCATTTGTGAAAGTAAGGGCATGTTGATTTACAATTTTGGTGTCTTGACCTCCTAAGATTCAAGGCTTAAAAAAAATTCAGTGTACTCTAATTTGAATGGTTAATGGTAAGTGGTAAACATTTGTTTGAATTATTAATATTAACATATATATATATATAATATATATATTAAGACCACAAATAAATATGATTGCCACAAAAACATATGCACAATCACATGCTTGAAACTAGTTCATTTGGCATTTTGTTAGAAAATTTGTGATGATAAACATAGCTCTTGCAAATTTGAACATAATGTATAAGCATACTTCACAAAGAGGGGATTGTTTTGTTTTCTTATTTAGAAAAATTTATGCCATTATTTTTGCAAATTGAGATACTTTTTATTGATACAGATTTTGGGTTTCTCCTTGATTTGACATAATTCAAGTTCGAAGGAATATTGTTATGGGTCATAGGCATTTATTCAGCACATCCCAAATGTTCGAGGGCGAACAGGATCAATTGGTGGTGAAATACTTGAGGAAACATACATCTTATTTTCCTCATCTTCCACTTCACTTTCTTGCCCTGCATCTTCACTTATGTTGCCAAATTTTGGTTCAACTTTTGATGAATCCTCACGGATTTTGCTCTCTCCTGACACCGACCTTAAAAAACATTACCCACTTGCGTCATGAGAGCAAAGTACACTTTGGCGGGCGCGTAGCCCTGTTTAAATGTTGGCAAAATAGGGTGTTTCGGACCCATTTACAGAAGCATTTGATTTTACTTGGTTGGGTCTTAGCTTGCTTGGAACGCTTGACTCTAACCTGTCCTATGCAGGTAACTTTTGGGGAGGAAGGCTCTTGGGTTTCATTGGCGCCATTCTTCTTCCTAACGAACATAGGACTTGAACGTGACCTGCCTCTACTTCTGCTACTAACATTGCTCCTCAAAAATCTCATCAATGGTGGCGGATAAATCTCGGTCCGACCCGGGCTGGATATGGGCTTTGTATATATCTTCATCTTCCAAGAATGTCTCTCTCTCCCTCTCCCTCTCCCTCTGTGTCGTGGGGCGCCTCTATACTCCGTTGGGTGAGAGAGAGATAGAGAATAGAGAATTGAGAGTTTGATGAAGCTGGGAAATGAAGGGGAGAGGATACGGCAATATGCCAGGTGGACAGTTTTCTAGTTTTAGATATTTTTTTTTATTTTCTATATTTGAATAAATTCATGCCTTGGCCATGTTAAGGGATCAGACATGCAATGCAACAGAGAGGGATCAGACATGCAATGCTAATAATAAATGATAAATATATATATATATATATATATATATATATATATATATATATATATATTTTGATTGTATTTTATAATTTTGGGAGAGAGATGAGGTTATCTATTCAAGAAAAAATTTAATATTAAATGGTGATTAACCAATACTCAACAAACTAGATTTTGCTTTTAGAAAAGGATAATTCATTTATTATTCAAAGAAAAAATGTGTTATTATACCTTCATCTAGGACTTTGTTTTTATTTAAGTTTTCATTAAATAGTCTCTTATCTTTTGATAATCACATTCCTTCAATTAAAACTTTGATTTGCAGTAGCTAGTCTCTGCTGCATTTGTTATTAAAAAATAATAATAATAATTTTTTTATATGGAGATTTAATAAAAAAATAATAATAATCATATTACATTATGTTGGCATTAGATAATTGGAGGATGAAGCAAATCAAAACATTCTCAATGTGGACATAACACATAAAAGTTCAAGAAAAATTGCTTGCCAAGTGATATCATTGCTTCATTTATAACTAGATTCAATCTAATTATAATGTTTTTATTTTTTAAAAAGAGGATAAAACTATTGAATTCTTTGATCCTACAATTGAAACACTGGCTCAATAAAATAATGCTATTCATCAAAAAAAAAAAAGTGAAAAATACAATTGAATGTGGACTAATCAATAATTACGTTTCTAGAGAAGAAGAACAAGGTAACTATGATTTATGGCCTTCGTTATTGCACTCAACAAAGTGTTAGTCCTAGAACTAGAAATGATACAAGCAAGCTAAAGTCAAATCGATTTAGTAAAAGATAAAAGAGAGCTCAGCTCTAGACATTAAATTATAGACATAAGAAAAATTAAAATAAAAGTCCTTGCATGTTAAAAATAAAAATCCTTACCTTCCTACCCACATCATATAGACACATTTCACATTAACATATGGTATAATAAACTAAAATCAAACATGTTAACAACTGAATTATGCAGTCCCTATAGACCTTTTCATCCCCACCGTCGATTTCCTTAACTCAGAACCCATGTTGCTCTCGTTATCCCATTCACTTGTGCACTCTTGCTCAGCATATGTCACAGCTTCATCATCTGTGAAACAATACTCAGGTTTAGAGAGAGGCATTTCACATGACAAGACTTTTTGTTAGCGTATGGTAACCCCAACTCATGTAAAGACCAATAGTTGAGTTGTTCATTTCTTCCAAGAATATTATAACTCATAAACATACAACCTTGAGTGGATGGAGGCAGAAAAAACTTGCCTGATACAGTTGATAGGGAGAATTCAGTCAGGCGTTTTATGCAGTCCTTCAGTGCCTGGAGTTCAGCTTCCTTCTCATGGAGTTTGGACTGGGCAGAATGCAATTCAGATTCTAGCTCCTCAATTTGATTTTTCTGCTGTTCGATGAGCAAATGAGACAGTTTCCGATCCAGTTCAGATGTCAATACTCTATGGCATTGGCAAGAAATAGTGCTCTGACCCTCCAGTTTGTGAAGCCCACCAGAAAAAGTCTCATTCTGCACAATATGTTTCTAGTAAAAACTATGGAATACCCCATCCTTATAGCCTGTCACAGATGGACAATCCAGTGTTCAAGCCACTAACTCATAACATGCCATTCTTCCAGACTCAAGGTTACAATCTACAGTTTACCATGAATCAGGTTTTTGAAGACCCATGTATCCAACTGTCATTACAGCTGGTAAAGGCACCAACAAACTACTAATCCAAAATACAGATCCTATGTATAAATTTCGCAGCAAATGAAGCTAATGACTTCCCTGAATGTTTATAGTGTGATTGAAGTTGCACTATTATTTCAATTATCATTGAGTTCCTAATTATAGATTTGTAGGTTCCTAGGATATAGGCAGCATGAATGCAAAAGAAACCAATTTTCCATTATAGTAATTGTCAAAACTAGCAAGAATTACAGGAAGCACACCCAACGCATGACATGCATTTTTCAATATGTAATAGCTCCCTGTTAACCAGGTTGCCATGAAATGAGAGGGATAGTAATCTTTTAACGGCTCTAAACACTGAGGTGAAATAAATAAATAAACCTTCTGCCTATGATTGAAGTAAAAGCTTTATAAAACTGAAAACAAGTTATTCCATATCTTATATGGGCAGATAAATGCACCAACAGGAAGGGCATGACTTTTACTAGTAAGAAAATCTAGAGAATAAAGAACACGCATGTTTTTGAAAAGGCTCACCTTGTCCATATTTGGTCCAACTCCTTCATTACCAGAAGCTTCAGGATAGGACCATAGAAGTTTTTGTAGTTCAGATGCAAGCTCTGCTTCCAGTTGATCCATTTCCAGCAGCTGTGGCTCTGGCTCTTCTGTAAGAACACTACTTGGGCATTCAACATCATCAATCATTGGGATCCCAGAAACTTTGATAGCTTTGGGGTCATTATTGTGCCCTGTACCTGCTCTATAAAACTCTAGTTCATTATTACTGCTTAACTCTTTTGAGCTAGCAGCAACTTTGGCTAACCTTCTTTTATCATCCATGGCATTGCTTAGCTTACTGATCTCAGCTTTCCCAGCTGACATCATATACATGATTCCATTGCCAAGTCCACAACCAAAAAAAGAGCTATCTGCAAAGCACAATATGATGTTAGCTCAATAAATACATGAAATGTATTGGAGAACAAACTTGAAAACAAAGAAGTATTTCCTTAGAGTCAAAGAAACCAAGTCATAGTTCTCCATCAACATGTCAGTCAATTTTGACAACTGATAAGATGCCAAGAACAAGGAACATTAAGATTGATTTATTATCAGTTTTTTGGCAAAACAGATAAAATCACTCCTTGATAAATGTCTTTACAAGCAGACCCATTATACAGTCACATTTCTATGTTTAAGGAACCATTTGGTAACATTGCCTAGATCAAAAATTTCTCTATGTTTAAGGAACTATTGGTTAACATTACAAGTTTACAACTGTAACTCCCCGCAAATCTGTTCCTTCCCCTGCTCTCATTGGTTAATGCATTTTGACAAAGTGATTTCTCCGAACAGAAATACAAGATGTTAAAAATGGGTTCAGAGCTTGATGAGTCAACCTGACCCAGCTAGGAAATAGCAGCAAATATGTAGTTATTGGCAATTAATTTCACTAATTTATAAATAAGATTTGCATAAACAATAATTGAGACCTGAGAGTTAATATATAATATTGAAACAACATGAAAAGATTCTTGCTTTCTCTCTGTATTCTTGGATTATGAACAGTAGGTGTTTCTCAACAGTGATTGCAGCTTGATTGAGAGCATATAAAAATAGTCGTTCACCAAAACAGCTTGGAAAACAAGTCAAGCGGTAAAAAAGTTTCAATTTGCCGCAATTATAGCTTGATGAGTCAACCTCACCCAGCTAGGAAATAGCAGCAAATATGTAGTTATTGGCAATTAATTTCACTAATTTATAAATAAGATTTGCATAAACAATAATTGAGACCTGAGAGTTAATATATAATATTGAAACAACATGAAAAGATTCTTGCTTTCTCTCTGTATTCTTGGATTATGAACAGTAGGTGTTTCTCAACAGTGATTGCAGCTTGATTGAGAGCATATAAAAATAGTCGTTCACCAAAACAGCTTGGAAAACAAGTCAAGCGGTAAAAAAGTTTCAATTTGCCCGCAATTATAGCTTGATGAGTCAACCTCACCCAGCTAGGAAATAGCAGCAAATATGTAGTTATTGGCAATTAATTTCACTAATTTATAAATAAGATTTGCATAAACAATAATTGAGACCTGAGAGTTAATATATAATATTGGAAACAACATGAAAAGATTCTTGCTTTCTCTCTGTATTCTTGGATTATGAACAGTAGGTGTTTCTCAACAGTGATTGCAGCTTGATTGAGAGCATATAAAAATAGTCGTTCACCAAAACAGCTTGGAAAACAAGTCAAGCGGTAAAAAAAGTTTCAATTTGCCGCAATTATATTTTTCTTCGTATTACATATTTATAGGTTACATATATGTTTGTTGCATGCATCCTCTAAAATTTCAAACCATATTTTTTATTAAATTTAAGCATTAACTCACAATAATAGATTCAGAAATACACAAGAGCTAGAGGAATTAACTTCAATTGTTGTCTTAACCTCACAAATCGCAGAAATTTTGAAGCTATCAACTGGCAGGAGTTTCGGGGAATTAACGCTGCGTTATTGAGCGCCTCAATCAATCGAGTGCCCTTGTTTAATTTATATACTTTTCCTTACACTGTATAAGACAGTAAAAGGAGATAAAAAAGAAAAGAGGGAAAAAAAAAAAACCAAACCTTTAGAAGAACGGGATCCACACTTGGAAGGCACACTCTTGGCAGTTCTCCTCTTCTTCAAGCAAACAGCAAATCGCCTTGCACTCTTCTCGGAACCACCAGATCTTTTATCAGCCTTGTAATTTTCAGCACCAAAATTCAATCGGCGACCAGTGATGCCCGATTTGTTCCTCGAAATCCTAGTTTTCTTTACACTTGACGAAGAAGCAGTCCCATCAGGTGGTTGCTGGAAATTACTGTCGTATCCGCACTCATTACCATGGTTAGGAAATAGAGGAGATTGAAATGCAGAAGCAATCGAATCTTCAAAAGGATTTTCTTCCTCTTTAGGGCGTTCCTGAGCAAGAAAATGCTTAGCAACGAAAGTAGCAGATCCTGCTAAAGCTGCGGCAAGGAGAAGTTGCCACATCTTTTTAAAAGTGGTGGTTGGTGCAGGTTGAGAATAGAGTGAAGTGAAGAGTAGGGGAAGGGAGAGGGAAGAGTTAGGTGGCCGGTAGCGGAGCTGCCAAAGTTGGTTTATTTTGGTGTGGTTCAGAGATCCCATGATTCCCGCTAATTTCCAATTTGGAAATTATTTTGGTTTGGAAATTTTGGTTGTCATACCAAAACTGACGACTCCCTGTTAAGGTTTTATTTTTTTATTTAATGTGGAGTAATAAAAACTTTGTATCCAATTATTAATTTAACCAAAATTAAAAATTTTAATTTTATCAATTTGATCTTTTAATTTTAATGATAAATTTGATTAAGAACAATTTAACCCATTAATTAATAAAAATATTAAAGTCCTTTCTCTTATTATGAATTTTAGTTAATCTTTTTAATTTTGTTAATTTGTTTGACAACTTTAATATTTTAATTATTTTTATAAATAGAATAATATTAATATATTTAACAATATTATATTTATTTTTTTCCTTTTTAACTTATGCCGAAATGAGCGTGTATATAAAGAGAAATATAAAAGAAGTTAATTAAAATAAATCTTTATGAATTTAAAAGTAATTGTTAAAATTGATAAAACAAAATAAAATAACCAACTAATATTGAGAATATAGATAAATGTATGAATCATTTTTTCCAAATAAATCATCTAATTAAATTTAATTTCTAAAATTGAATATGAGTATAAAGTTTTTTTTTTTCTCTCTTTTTGTCATTTAGCTATTTAAAGATAATTTTGAATTAATATATTTGATAGGATTTTTCTTGATAGTATTGGTACCAACAGTTCTGGGGACCAATTTATAGTTTGATAGGGATGATGGACCAAACTGAAATCAATTACATTTAATTTTAGACTAAAGTTTTACGAGTTGGAATCGACTATTAATCTTTTTCTTGTAATTAAAATCAGTTTAAAATTAAGTCACTTACAGTTAATTGAAATTAATTTAAAAAATTACAGTTAATTTAATTATTTTTTAAAATAGTAAAATGATCAACTGTTTAAATTAACTTAAGTTAATCGAATTAACACTATTATATAAAACTTAATCAAACATAGTAAAAAAAATTTAAGTATAATTTATAATGATTTCAAAAAAAATTATGGAAACTTTAATTTTTTTTTTTTTATTGTTTTAAATTGAAAAACAATGGGTTCTAACGTTGGGGCTTGTGTCAAGCCAGGGCCAATGGGTATTTTCTCCCAATCAACAGCCACAAGTATCCCAATTTTTACCTATTAGCATAGTTTTCAATTTTTACATACTGTTGTTGAAGAAATGACATTGATATCTCGATATCACTGCACGCTGTAATCAACTGAGTTCTACAATATTTTCTCTTCTGCACTCCCTATTTTTAGTGTTGCAGGTGGCTTTCTACTGAAGTTTCGGTGCAGTGCAGTCAGCACTTATTTTTTGTTTGTGGCTTGGTCAGTTATGGTGATGTTTGATTTTAGTCTGATTGAATTTTATTTTAACTCTATTTTGAGTTTTTTTTTCTTTTGGGCTTTTACTTTTCTTTCCGCCCCATATATATAGTCCAATAGATTACATTGATAAAAATAAATAATAATTATAAACCGCCAAAACCACAAATTTTAAATTGTAATTTGCCAAAACGACAAACTTCACATTATAACTATCATGCTACCGTATCACATGTTATCGCTATTTTCATGTTATTCAACTATACACTAAACGAAATCTATTGATTTATTAATCACATGATTTTATATATATAAAACATTTTATGAGAAATTGGAATAGGACCAAGTATTACAATACGAGGTAGGATTAGTGTTGTATTGAAAATAAAATTAGTTCTCAAGACACCAACCGGGCTAATCAGCTTAATTCTAGGAATTCAATAAAATTCCATTACAAAAATCAAAAAAAGGAAGAGATCTATTGTACAAGCTTCAAGCTTAAATGTCAACTAAAGCTTCTAAATTTATTGTCTAAAAGATTTACGTTTTTGTGACACCTTCAGTAATGTAGAGATCCTTCAAGCATGACAAATCATATTAATCTCATTAATGCAAAACAATCTAAACCTTAATGCAACTCCCTCCAGTTTGCTTCCCATATGGCCAGTCTTCTAGATGAAGTGACTAATAAACAAGACTAGCACTTGCTTAATAAGAATCTTGCAATCCATACAAGCAACACGAGAGTGATATGAAAAGCTATCAACCTGCAAAAATGGAGCAGAAAGCATTTTCTACTATGAGAAAATGAGAATACATGATTTGCTATAAGAATGCATTCAATATCAAAACTAAAAATAAAATGGAAAATAAATTATGACTTGACATTCATGACAAAGGGGAAGAATAGGACTACATAATGCAAGCTAGCCTCCATAATGTTTCTAGTAGAATGTAGACACTGCAGCATCGGAAGAAAAGCCACTGCAGTGCACATGGAACTGACTCAACATTCTTGTTTAGACTTTGTTCATTCCATGCAGCCTCTTTTTTTTTTTTTTTGAAGAGAGTTTATCCTTGTCTAGCCACCCCCAAGATGTATCACTATTAATATCATGAAACAGTAATCCAATATCTTAAAAGCACTGCATCCCCACATTACCCAAAGTTCTTACTCTGTTTGTGTACAAACTTTTAGCAGAAGTACAGCAGACATATCAATTTATTTCTCAAACACATTAATATTCATGGATCATCATACAGCACATCAAGAGGTTTCCTACTTGGTTCAAATCAAACAAGCAGTTCTAACAAAGCAAGTTGGCAGCTTTAAGTTTTCTATGATGAGCACAAATGGATTCTGTTCTAATTACAAAGAAGCATCCTTCAATTGATAAAACTACCCTGACTTTTAATTCTAAACATCCTTCAATTGATAAAACTACCCTGAAATTTAATTCTGTGTAATAACCCTTGCCTCAAGATATATTCCATTTCCAAGTTTTGGACGAATGCCATATTTCCAATAGATTCCAACTAATGATAGTTTCAGATGTATGCCATATTCGCACAATTGGATGGATATATTCAGGCTTGCTCCTTCAGGATACTCTACTCAATAGTTCAACTGTCAGTACTACTCACTAGAAGTACAAATATAACCTTATTCACCAGGATAAATAATACTTGCAAAAGTCAGATATCCCCCAGTGGCCAAAAAAATTATAGGCTAGTGGGGAACTTAACGTCGTTTTGGTTTTAAAATATAAACCATCATATGAGAAGGTAAAAAACAAAATAAGGTATAAGATAGAGAAAGATCCTCTAAGATAACATATTATGAGAGCTTAAAAAACCCCATAAATTTGCTATATCAATTTATTCTACAGAGAAAAGAAAAAAGATGTATTTTATTTTGAGTACCTAACAATGTCAGAAGTCTCACACAGCCAAATTTCTCCAAGAATAGTTATGCTTACACAACTATCCTACAGGTGAACTATGCTTCGGTAACGAAGACATATGCTTTCTGTTGCTTAGCTAATAAATTCAAAATTCTCTGTGAGTGATCACACTATGGTACATGCAAATATCCTGGAATGGAGGCAATGGCTTCTAAGATTGAGACTACAAAGATAGACTCTAGAATATAGTTTTTTTTTTTTTTTTTTTGGAAAAAAAGGCCTCAAAAATAGATATATTTATGGTACAATTGAGCCTATCAACAGAAAAAGGCATCATTCCAACAAAAATGTACTCTAAAAATCAAAAAGGAAAACTTTAAGTACTTGAGAACAAAAGTAGCACCTTTGGTGTAAGGTAAATGCAGGGAGGACCATGTGAACCATATTAATTTTTCGAAGCAGACACTTGAGAATCAATATGATTTTTTAAAATCTTCTATTTCTAAAGTAAAAGATTTCATTCTACCCATTCCCACAAATGTCAGGATACTAATAAGACATTGTCATCACATGTGCATTCACCATGTGCACCCTAACAAGTTTAATTCAGAGCAGCTGAAGTGAAACTGATAAACAGTGTGGCTTGATGGATCTACCGCACTGAATGGAAAAGTATCTCATGCTCTATCCTCATGTTGTGCCATATGTAAGGTGAATACTTGTAAGGGCTGCTTTATCCTACTTATTAAGACCCTGATCCACAGATAGTTTGTGCCAAACTGTTCCTTACCGCCCTGGCAGCTTTGACAGTCATTTGTCACCTCATGAATTCCGTGGCATGTATATGACTGAAAAATTGAAACTTGCATTAGTAATAGCATCAAGATAGGAAATTATATAGCCTTTTAAGCTAGCTTTCAAGTTTTAGAAACATAATTACTAAAAACTAGCTGGTAGCCAAGACATTGAAAAGAATTCCTTTCAAGGATCATGTTTTTAAGCATCTGAGATTGATTAAATAATTCTATCTCCATCCCAATGCCAATGTCACAGCTCTTATCTCATAGCCTATGTGGATTTTGCTAAAATTTTCTTTCATACTAGGGTTCGATTTTTGACAATATAAGATCACAGAACCTTTTTTACATGTCCAGTCCTTAAATCTTCACATAAATGTATCATGGATATATTTCATATGATTTTACAGGATCTTCTTAAATTGAGAGGCTGACAAACAAAATTCAACTATCTAAGACCGGGAAAATCGGATGAAGAAACGTAAAGCTAACGCTTTAATGATCACTTCAATTCCATGCTTAAGTTCACAAATCAAGGTTCCTAATACAGATAAAACAATTCTTAGGAGAATAAAAGTGCAAATGAAGACCAGTTCTCAACCTACCAAAAGAGAAATATTAGTCGATCAATTGCACTTGGCAGCCATATCCTTTCTAGCTCTTCTTGCATTCTCATATTCAAATTCCAAAACATTTTGTATATGCGAAGTATCCTTGACATAAAACATCCTCCCGAACCTGCTCTCCTCAATCACAGGAAAGAAATAAAATAGCTTATAATTCACCATCCAAAACCACGCAGCTCCAAGCAAAATCCCCAAAGTAGCACCAGCAAACACCTGCGCAACCGTATGGTAGCCCAAATAGACCCTGGACTGCATGGTCAAGACCGCCAATAACTAGGGGAGGAAGCATCTGGCCCACTTGTGCTTAACCTCCGTTAATCCAATTCCTTTAAAGGTCAAGAGAGTGAAATAGGTGGCGAAGAAGAACATATATTGGGAGTGACTGGAGGGCCAGCCGTGCGAATCGCACATCTCGAGGAAGATGCAGGTCTCGGGGCGGGCTTGCTGGACCGATTTCTTGATGAGCTCGCTAATGAATTGGGAAATGAGGAGTCCGAGGGCGAAGAACATGCCTTGAAGTTCCCGACGGAAGATGAAATGGCAAATGAATCCACCTAGGCTTATGAAGACCGGGACGAGCGAGACCCAAGCTAAGAAATGGCCTAAACGATCGCCCCTTTGGTACCGGACGTGGGTGAGAGTGACGGCTTTGAGTGGAGGATGATGGGACATGGTGGTAATTCTGGGTTTGGGGAATGGCGATAGATCTGCGAGATGTGTGTGGGTTTCGTGTTCCTGTGTTACAAAAGGTAAACAAAATCGAGGCCTAAGAACACTAGAAAGGAAGGGACGAGGAGCAGCCAGCAAAGACCGTACACATACATGACCACTGCTTGCATACGGAAAATTATAATATACGCAACGACAGTAATGCCCTGTTTGGATTGGCTGAGAATAAGATGAAAAATGAAAAAATAGGAAATTCTTTAGCCGTGAATTTAGAGAAATTGAAGCAAGTTTTATCCATTTTTTTTTACAAAAGAATTTATTTATTTATTTTTTAATTTAAAATAAGGATTTTTGTTTTATTTTATTTTAACTATTGATTGGAATTGCAAGAAGAAGTGGCGATTGAAGTAAAACAAACTCATAGGCAGTTACTCAAATGTTGAAGATAATATTGTTTACCAAAAGAAGTGAAAGATTTTGCTTTCAAAAACTAAGAAAGTTAGTTTCTCTATCTCTTGTCCTTACCCTATTATTTCTTCCTTCTCATGTCCTTTTGAGTCTTTAGGCATTTGTTGAATGTTGATGATAAGTTATTTTAGAATTAGAATTATCTTTTTCCTACAATTAGTGAGGAAGCACTTGGGGTTTTAGTTTCCATTTTTTCACTCTAGAAATTTCACTATTTTTTTCCCTTTGTTTAATATACTTTTACTTTATGCCTACTGTACCTTGAAAACCACTGTGTTCCTAGGATATCTTTGGGACTATCACCTTTCACTTGATAGTTCACAACTGCATTTCTTCCTATTTCTGCTGTCATTATGATTTAAAATTATGATTTTTCCTGGTATTTTGAAGAGGTATAAATCTATCAAAAATCAACAAGCAGTTTTCTCCCAAATAACTTCTGCAAGTAATATATCAGCTTCTTCAGTTAGTTAAAATTATGAATTTGGGATCTCTTCCTATTGCTTGACTGGTACGGATTTTTTTTCATGCCTGCAAGTTTTTAGCATGTCTCCAAGTTTTATTTCTTAATGAATCTCCTAGTCTAATACTTCTTAGTTCAG